>NW_006412830.1:0-1003 GCF_000296735.1 Chrysochloris asiatica | reverse complement strand
TTTTCTAATTCACTCTGTATACGTTTAGGTAGGTTGTGCTTTCCTAAAAATGAATCCATCTCCTCTAGATTTTCAAATTTGTTGGAGTACAACTTTTCATAGTATTGTTATTATCCTTTTTGTTTCCATTGCTTCTGTTGTGATGTCACTCATATCGTTTCTTATGCATGTTATTTGTGTTTTCTCCCTCTCTTATTTTTTTAAATTTGCCAATGATTTGCCAATATTATTAATATTTTAGAGCAATCAGCTTCTTGTCCTGTTTATCCTCTCTATAGTTTTTCTATTTTGTTTATTTCTGCTGTAATGTTAATTGCTTCTTTTATTCTGGTGACTGAAGATTTAATTTGAGGGTATGTCTCTAATTGTTGGAGATGATGTGTTGACGTGTTGATTTTGGTTCTGTCTTTTTTTGGATGTGGGCATTTATTGCAATAAATTATCCTCTCAACACTGCTTTTGCTGTGTCCCAAAGATTTTGATATGTGGTGTTTTCAATCTCCTTTGTTTCTAAGAATTTTGTAAATTCAGCTTTTATTTGTTCTACTTACCCAGTAGCTTTTCAGCAGGGTGTTATTCATTTTCAATCTATTGGACTTATTTCCTTCATCTTTCTGTTGCTGATTTCTTAATTTTATAGTATTGTGTTCGGAGAAGATGCTCTGTAGTATTTTGCTGTTTGTAAACTTATGGAAGCTTATTTGTGCCCTAACACATGGTCTGTTCTGGAGAATTTTCCATATGCACTAGAAAAGAATATATATTGTGATGTTGTGTTGAATGTTCTCTACATAGCTATGATGTCAAGTTGGTTGATTGTGTTACTTAGTTCCTCTGTGCCTTTGTTAATTGTCTTTCTGGCTGTTTGACACATTTTGTTGTTGTTGATGTTAGGTGCCATTGAGTTGGTATCTACTCATAGTGACCTTATGCACAGCAGAACAAAACACTGCCTGATCCTGGGCCAACCTCAATACTGTGACCACGCTTCAGTCTATCGATG
>NW_006412829.1:5355-7313 GCF_000296735.1 Chrysochloris asiatica | reverse complement strand
CTAACCACAGCATCTGTAGTTCAAATCCACCAGTATCTCCTTGTAAACCCTACACAGGGTCGCTTTGAGAAGTGACTCTGGCACTTAACAGCAATATAACTTCTAAATAGGTCCCTGAGTGTCACAAATGTTGTTGTTTTTTCTCAGTAACAATGCAAAGGTTAGCAGTTTGAAACCCACATCCACCCTCCCACCCCTCTCACACACACACACATTTCTATCTGTGCTGCAGAAAAGTTGACAATCTGATTCCTTAAAGCCAAGACAGCTTTATGGAGTTGTTCTTCTCGGTGACACAGGAGTTGCCATGGGCTGGAATGGACTCAGTAGCAGCATGGTTTATACTTTATGAAGATGATAAGGTACTACAAATAGTTCCACATTGTTTTATTACAAAGAAGAGAATGATAACATTTCAGTACTAGAGATAAGCCTTCAAATATATTAACAAAGAAACTCAACTTCAATTTTACTACTCTGTATAGCTTTTTATGATAGAAAATCCTTATTTTCATTATTCTTCATTCAGGGAAAACTACTGAAAGATATGCTACCTTTCACAAAGCATTCTGCCATTTCTCTGACATCGCTGTATACTGATTCATGTACAAGAATACTATTGGCCGGAAATGTGGGTAAGTCATTCGTTTTCTATTCAACCACAGATATCTTAACCTATATGATATAAAAAATGGGTATTAAAAAAATGCATGACACTTATTGAAACAAATGAAAGACTAAGAGGCATACTCAAGCATGAGACATAGAGTATGAGGGACAGATAAATGAATAAAAGAGAAGAATGAATCTATTTCATTTTCAGTTCTTTACCTAGAAAAGCTATTTTATTAGTCACATCTTTATTTTTTTTACTTTTTGTTGTGAATTGGGTGAAGCTTTACACATAAGATGATCAGTTTTATATTCAACAAATAATACACTTTGCTTCATCTCAATGATTGCAGTCCCCTCTGTGGAGCAGCAGTCATCCCACTTCCTCTTGTGGTTCCTATTTCCATTCCACCCATCTCCTATCCCTTCTCACCATTGCTCTTGGGTACATGTTGCCTTTTGATTTTGAGTGATTGACCGTTCAATCGTTCACAGTGAGCATACCTTGTTAGTATTGTTGTTCCCCTATATACCTATCTAATGCTTGGCTGAAAGAGGGTGTGTTCCTTTCCAGACCTGAAGGGTGGTCAAGGGTCCAAATCTCAAGTTCCTCCAGTCTCTTTGTGATCAGCATGCCAAGTTTTTGTTTGTTTTTTTAAAATAATTTTGAGTTTTGTTCCACACATTAGGCTGCTCTCTCCAGGACCTTATAATGTGATCCCTTTCAGAATACTCAGGTAGTGGTACCTGAGCATCATCTAATTCTTCTGGTTATGGAAACTGATGTTCACATATTCCATTAGTCTGTTGGACTGTTTTATTCTAAGTATCTTCAGTTCTCATCACTCGTCTCTGTCTTCTGCACATGGAGAGACTAATATCTGCACCTTAGATGGCTGCTCACGAGTTTTTAGTATCCGAGACACTGCTCATCAGAGTAGGATGTAGAATGTTGTCTTTGTGGACTGTGTTATTCCAATTGACCATGGTGTCCCCTGAGACTATGGTCCTGAGCCCCCAGGACCATCAACTTATTGCTTTAAAATTTTTGATAATATCTTAAAAGTTTTCATCATTTTGCACCTATCCCCTTTATCTTCCTGTGTCTTCACCTATCCTCATTATTATTCTGCCACCCTCCCTCTTCTTGTACATTACACAGTGAGTAGTGACTCAATGACACCTAACTAAAAGAACAACAATGGCTAGTGATCATGAACATTTCTTCATATATTTGTTGGCTGCCTAGATCTCCTCCTTGGTGAAATGTCTATTCATGTTCTGTGTCCATTTTTTAATTGGGTTATTTGTCCTTTTCTTCTAGAGGTGTTGTATGTTCCTATATA
>NW_006412829.1:0-1135 GCF_000296735.1 Chrysochloris asiatica | reverse complement strand
GTCTATGTCTGCCTCTTGTTCGTTTGTCTCAGTTGCTGTTTTCTGGTTTTGGAGATGTACTGAGATATTTTATTGTTTTTTCCTGGACTTTTTAAGTAGTTATGTGGATTTTTAATGATTTAATGAATTTATGTTTCTATTTTGTTAAGCTTAGTAAGTGTCTCCTGGTGGATGTCATATGGACATAGGCTTCCCTTTTCATGTGTAATGCCTAGCAAGTGGTATTGGCTCCTGTCCAGATGGTGGGATATTATGGAGTATGCTTGTAGCTTGGCTATATGGGCATGATTGCTGTCTATTCTTGGGTAAGGGATGGGGAGAAAGCTCCCACCCCCAGGAAAAAAGTGAGACCAAATGGACCACAAACAGAAACAATATAAAAGCAGAGACAAAAACCACCACTCTAAAACAAAAATAAAACCATAGCCTACTGCCCAGTAGTTTTTGTTGTGCAGGTCAGTATGTGTGCACTGTAGAAACCTCCAATGGTGGGTGGGTGTGTCTCTCTGTCCAGGCCCCTACTCTAGTCACTGCCGTGGAGTTGTGCAGATATATATATTGAGAAATGAATAGAAGAAAGATTGTCCATTATTTTTATCTCTGAAGGTCAATTAGGTATCTTCATGTGCAAGGAATAATTCTCGAAATAGCTGTGTAGTAGCTGTTTTGTGTGTAGTAGTTTGTGTTGGCTCTTGCCTTTTATGTTGGGGTTTTACAGGGTGCTTATACGGTTTAGTTATATGACCACACCTGGTTTTTCTTTCTGGGTAGGCAGGAATAAAGGGTCCCAGAGTCAGGTGTCATAAGAAGTCACCAAATGATCAGCCCTTGGGACAATGGGGCTTCTCCCAGGGACCACTTCACTGTGCCATGGGAAAACTGTGGGCACAACGCTGGACCCTTTTGGGGGTGTGCTCCCACCTGCCTGAAGGTATCCAGGCTGGACAGTGAGGGTGTGACAAGGTAGAAGAGAAAAGAAAAGTGAAAAAAATCAGTCACACCTCTTTTTCAGATGCCCCTCCATAATTTTTTTTGTTGGTTTTTTTAATTTAAGGTTTTTATTGTGGATTGAGTGAAAGTTTACAGGGCACATCATCAGTTTCACATTCAACAATTCATATAACTTGTTTCATTA
>NW_006412828.1:7758-8332 GCF_000296735.1 Chrysochloris asiatica | reverse complement strand
TTATTTTTGGTACAGTGACTCTATATTCCTTACATCTGATTTTAAAGCTTCTTGATTCATTCAAGTTTTTCCCCTCATAGAAATATTAAGTATTGCAACACATAGCTTGAAATTTTTCTTCAGTTTTTTCAGTTTGTGAAATGCCAACCATGTTCTTTTCCTTTTGGTATTCTATATTGTTTGTTCTTAGCTGAAAATTCCTGTTCTCAATGACAAAAATATTGGTTTTCCCCCCAACAATATGCACATGATAGTCTCAGAAAACTACAATAACACCACAACTAACAGCACAATAAATAAGAGTCTACAATTATTGCTGTGCTACCACAAATTTAATTTAATTTGTTTCATTTAATAGTGATTTCATATATTTAGTTTAATTTGTTTCATTTTACTTTAGACTTTTATAAACTGAAACTTTATAAATCTTAATTTTGTTAATAATTATATCAAACATTTGCTTGGTTTGAAAGTCAAATCAAAACAAAGCACAGTCAACAAATTTCTACTTCTGTACATATTTATTTATCTTACTACTTTCTCCCATCATGTGGCGCTGCAGGATAATGTGTTG
>NW_006412828.1:7277-7658 GCF_000296735.1 Chrysochloris asiatica | reverse complement strand
AACAACAACATCCCCCATAGGTAATTAATTTAAAAAAATGGTTTTCACGCCTTTTAAGGACTATAAGCAAAATATATAAACTTTCATTCTTCCTTCTTTGATAAAAAATGTAAGTCTTTTTTATATGCGTGAGGTATTTTACTACATTGTCCTTAATTTTATCAATCTCTCTTCCATACTATCTACCCTGATTTGCCTATTTTGGTATTTTAGCAAGTTTGAAATTTTGTGCTGATGGTTACCTTTATGCTTGTACTTTTATATAACAGCCTTAGTTAGTTTTCTTTGGGCAGTTACTTGTTCCTTACTAAGAGTGATGTTGAAACTAGATAGCAGTCTCTTTATTCCCATACACTCTGAAGTCAGTGCTTTTACTACTTA
>NW_006412828.1:3215-5107 GCF_000296735.1 Chrysochloris asiatica | reverse complement strand
TTTTCTAGTTTCAAGAATTTTTTATATCAGCAAAGTTTCGTTGAATTATAGATTTTAATATTTTGTTCCATTATTTTGGTTTTCTTCTTCTGGGATTTATAAATGTTGGATCTTCTTTGTCTTTCTTCTGTAATTGTCACTTTTTCTGAAAATTCTTTTGTTTCTTTTTTTGTTTAAAAATGTTCATCTTCTATTTCTGTTGTGCATAGGGCCACTATGAGTCGGCACTGACTCAATGGCACATAACAACAACTATAACATTTATGTCAATGAGTTCAAACATAGCAACAATTATGAAGAAGGTGTAGGACTGGGTAGTGTTTTGTTCTGTTGTGCATAGGGTTGCTATGAGTCAGAACTGACTTGATGGCACCTAACAACAACAACAGAATTTATCTTAAGGTACTATATGCTTTTTTAAAAAATTTATTATTTAATCTTTTTTTTCTGGAAAATTTTATTTTGTTTTTTCAGCACTTGAACTTCTCTTGCTATTTCATTTCTTTGATTACCTCATTTTTGAGATTTTGTAATTCTGATTTAAGCTGTTGATTCATAGATTCTATTTTGTCTGTCTTGTAGTTTAATAAATAGTAAGCTACAGTTCTGTGTATTACTAGCTCACTTTCATCACCTGAAAGTATATTGCTTTATTCCTTATTTTCACTTTCCTTAGAACGACATTGACTATGATCCTTTCATCTTTCCCCTTTTATTTCTTTATTTTTTAGTGAAATGAATTTTCTTGTACTCTTTCAGTAGAGAATGGGCCAGAATACCTATTTAGAACCATTGCTTTGTATAACCTTCATGTGTCGATTTTGTTAAGCAATCAAATTCCTTTATTGAGCTCCATCTCCACTTGCTCTCCTTCATTTTTCTAAGGGTTATGGTTAGGACCAGGGTTAGTGTTAGGGGTAGATGTTGGGCTAGGGTTAGGAGTAAGCCTTGGTCTAGTTTCAGGGTTATGGTTATGTTTATTTATTTATTTAAAAAAAATCTACTTGCTTTCCTCTTCATTTGGAAGTTCTGTAACTACATTATTCCCTCTTTTTTGCTTTCTTTGATTCTTGCTGCAAACTGGTATCTCTGGTTCTCTAGTTTCAGTTGTGTAGGTGTGTTTTACTTTGAATTCTTTTATATCTAGGTTCCACCACTTGTCTATCAGTTTGCCATACTGTGGTAGCTTGGGCGTTGCTGTGATTCTGGAAGTTATACCACGAGTATTTTAAATATCAGCAGGGTCATCCAGATGAGCTTCCAGATGAAGACAGGCTAGGAAGAAGGAGGGACAGACTGCTTCCAAATATTTAGTCACTGAAAACCTTATGAATAGCAGTGGAACACTGTCAGATAGCACCAGAATATTGAATATTGAAACATGATGAAGAGCATCAGAATATTGTCAGACATAGTGCCAGAAAATAAGTCCCACAGGTTGGAAGGCACTTAAAATGTGACTGAGGAAGAGCTACCTCCTCAAAGTAGAGTTGACTGTGGTGATGCCAATGGAGTAAATCTTTCAAGACCTTCATTTGCTGATGGGGCACAACTCAAAATAAGGAGAAACATCTGTAAACAACCACTGACAATCAGAACATGGAATTTACAAAGTATGAATCTAGGAAAATTGAAAGTTGTAAAAAATGAAATGAAACAGATACACATTGATATCCTAGGCATTAGGGAGATGAAATGGACTGTTGGCCATTTTGATTCTGACAATCACATGGTTTACTATTCCAAGAATGACAAATGGAAGAGAAATGGTGTCTCATTCATCTCCAAAAACAACATTTCAAGATCCATTTTTAAGTACAATGCTGTCTGTGATAGGCTAATATCCATATGCCTACAAGGAAGACCAGTTAATAAATCAAATTTATAAACCA
>NW_006412828.1:0-2470 GCF_000296735.1 Chrysochloris asiatica | reverse complement strand
AAAAAAGTCTGATGAAGAGTTGTAGAATAATAGCAAGAATGTCATACAGAAGGAAAGCAAAAAGTTATGAAAAAGACAAGAGAGAAAGAAAACACCAAAATGGATATCAGTAGAAACTATGAAACTTGCTTTTGAGAATAGAGAACTAAAGCGAATAGAAGAAACGTGAAGTAAAAGAGTTGAACGGAAAATTTCAAAGGGTGGCTCAACAAGACAAAGCCAAGTATTATAATGAAATGTGTAATAACCTGGAATTAGGAAACCAAAAGGGAAGTACATGCTAAATATTTCTCCAGCTGAAAGAACTGAAGAGAAAAATCAAACCTCGACTGTCAATATTGAAACATTCTATGGAAAAATACTGAATGATGCAGAAAGCATCAAAAGAAGATGGAAGGAATACACAAAATCATTGTACCAAAATGAAATGGTCAATATTTAACCGTCTCAAGCAGTAGCATATGATCAAAACCCAATGTTACTGAAGGAATAAGTCAAAGTTTCACTGAAGGTGTTGACAAAAAACAAGGCTCAAGGAATTGATGGAACACAAATGGAAATCTCCAGCATTCTGAAGCAACACTGGAGGCTCTCACTCATCTTTGCCAAGAAATTTGGAAGACACCTACCTGACCAACCAATTGGATGAGATCCATGTATGTGCCCATTCCAAAGAGAGGTGACTCAATGGAATGGGGAGTTCTTTGACCGTTTTCTTTATTTTCCCTTGAAGTTAAATTTTTTTTTTTTTTTTTTTTTTTTTTGCCTTGGGTTGGTTTCGTCTTCTTGGGGCCCTTTTCTTAATTTTTGAGGCTGTAAAGCTTTATGGGAGCAGAAAGCCTCATCTTTCTTCCACAGAACAGCTGGTAGTTTCGAACTGCTGACCATGAGATTAGCAGCCTGATTTGTAACCACTACACTACCAGAGTTCCTTAATTCAAAAACAGTTGCAACAGTACATAGATAGACAAATTTCAGAAATTCAAGCCAGATTCAAAAGAGGATGTGGAACTAGGGATATCATTGCTGGCAGTAGGTGGATATTGGTCAAAAGCTAAGAACACCAGCGAGATGTTTACTTGTACTTTACTGATCATGCAAAGGCTTTCGACTATGTAGATCATGACAAGCTATGGATAACACTGTGAAGAATGGATGTGCCAGAACACTTAATTCTTCTCATGAGGAAGGCCAACAGGCAGTTTAGAACTGAACAAGGAAATGGTTTAACATCATGAAAGGTGTGTGCCATGGTTGTACCCTTTCACAATACTTGTTCACTCTATATGTTTAGCAAATAATCCAAGAAACTGTATTATGTGAAGAAGAATACGGCATCAGAGTTGGAGGAAGACTCATTAACAACCTGTGATATGTAGATGATACAAACTTCTTGTTGATTTTGAAAACAAGACCCTCACAACTGGGCCAATAAATAACATCATGATAAGTGGAGAAAAGATTTAAGTTGCCAAATACTTCATTTTTCTTAGATCCACAATTAATTCACAGAAGCAGTAGTCAAGAAGTCAAATAATGTACTGCAATAGGCAAATCTGTTGCACAAGACATCTTTAGAGTGTTCCAGAGCCAAGATACCGGTTTGAGGACTAAGTTAATCTTGACCCAAACCATAGTGTTTTTAATTGTTTCATATGCGTGTGAAAGTTGAGCAACAAATAAAGAAGTCCATAGAACCAATGCATTTGAATGATTGTGTTGGAAAACAATTTTGAAAGTACCCTGGACTGCCAGAAAAACAAACAAACTTTTGTTGGAAGAAGTATAACCAGAATGCTCCTTAAAAGCTGAGATTGGTGAGATTTTCTCATATTTTGGACATTTTATCAGGAGGGACCAGTCGCTGAAGAAGGACATCAACCTTGGTAAAGTGTTGTTGTTGTTGTTAGGTGCCATCGAGTTGGAACCAACTCATAGCAGCTTTATGCACAGCAGAACAAAACACTGCCCAATCCTGGGCCAACATCACCACTGTTGTCACGCTTGAGTCCAACAATGCTGCTACCTGGCCAATTCATCTCATTGGTGGTCTTCCTCTTTTTCTCTGACCCTCTACCTTACCAAATATGATATCCTTCTCCAGAGACTGTTCCCTCCTGACAATATGTCCAAAGTATGAGAAATGAAGTTTGGCCATCTTGGCCTCCAAGGAGCACTCTGGCTGCACCTCTTCCAAAATGAATATCTATTGGTTCAATTGGCAGCCCAAGGCACTTTCAATATTCTCCTCCAACACCATAACTCAAAAGCATCAATTTTTCTATGGACTTCCTTTTTCTTTTTCTTTTGAACCTAGCCTATCATTTTATTTTGGTAATATACAATTAGAGAAAATATTAAATTATGCATTTTAATCCTACATTAAAATTATGCTAATAACAATTGATTAATGAAAATACTCATCATATAACAGTTGAAACTTTCCAAATATGAAGTGGTAATAGAGCCT
>NW_006412827.1:7095-7622 GCF_000296735.1 Chrysochloris asiatica | reverse complement strand
TTACATTCAACAAATCATATACCTTGTTTCATTACCATGATTACACTCCCCTTCATGTACCATCAGTTAACAGTATTTCTCTCTATCCACTTTAGCTTTTTAAAAAACAAACAAACAAAAAACCCCACTCAGGCATATATAATAATTTACATCTCCAAAGGAGACATTCTGCAAGTTTACCTCCTGGCCACTAGCTCTTAGTCCCTCTCTTCTTAGTCCATGAATCTAAAGTCTTCAGCCACTCATGCCCTCATCTTTGATGCTGCTGCTTCTCTGGATAAGATCCCACATTCTACTTGTGTGTTTCTCTCTTGATGGTCTTAGGGTCCTCTGTTTCTGGACTGTAATATTAACCACTCCCCTTTTTTTGTTACAAAACTTCTACCTTTATAATTGTGACAGTCGCAATTAGTCATGATAACAATTATTCACTATTGAATCTTATGAATTTTATCCCCATCTCTTTTCACCAGATCTATCTAGACAAGATGACAGCTATTCAGTGGGGACTCTTTCTTTCCCCCCAT
>NW_006412827.1:0-5475 GCF_000296735.1 Chrysochloris asiatica | reverse complement strand
TCTCCTTCCAGCTCATTTGCCTCAGTCACTTTATCTCGTTTCTGGACATGTGCAGATATGGTCATCTGCTTCTGTTTTGGGGGCATATTCAGGGGTTATCTGTGGCCTTAATACTTAGATAGGTATGTATTTTGGTATTTTTTATGCTTTCTGATTGCCTCCAGGTAGATGTGATCAGGAAATTTCTTCTTACGAAATTTCAAGATGCCACTGTTGGTCTTTTTGATGTAATTTAGGATTGAATTTTTGGCCTATTTCCTTTTTTGTCTGCTTGTCCTGCTCCACAATCCCCGTTCAGGCCTTTTTTTCTAGTTATAAACAGTTCAGGGCTAGGTGTGGCCGTTTAGTTTTAAGTGGAAACTGTCTCTTTAAATTTCGAGGAGATCTGTGCGCATGCATAGTAGAACCCTCAGTGGGTGGGGCTGGGGTGTCTACTAGCTCAGGCACCCCTGTAGTCACCAGAATGGAGGTATGTAGACAGCAAGGGACCAACGAACAAATACCAAAAGAAAAGAATGTCCACACCTCTATCTCCACAGCTCTGGCAGGCGTCCGTGGCCGGTCCGATCCTTCCTCAGCTTGGCTTTACACAAGATGGCAGCTCCTGGAGCAGCTGAGCATCCCGAACCAGAAAGCAATGGATTTCTTGCTTCTGCTACAAACTCCCCCAGCTGTAAGTGTCCAACCTTCTAAATATTACTTTATATGTGGTTCAGAGTTCTGGGACCATCCCCTGAGCCTGCGTGGTCCTGTATTCTGTTTTGTTGCCAGCGGAGCTCCTCACTGCACTTCCACCCGATCCGCCATCTTGTTTGTTCTCCTCAGTTCCTTTTTGAATTGGCACTTTATTTATGGCATCTTTGGGATGGTTTCCAATGATTCTTGGAAGTTTTATTCCCAGAGGTAGGCTTTCAGGTTTCAGTTTGCATTTTATCTAGGTAGGGCATAGCTTGGTTAAGCTGTTCCTTGTTAATCAGCTATATGGTATTCTTAATGTCATCCCACAACTCTTCTGGTCTTCAGTCATTAGTGTCTAATGACTAATCTCTTCTTGAGATGATCGCTAAATTCAGGTAGGGTATGTTTAAGGTCATATTTTGGCTTTCATGGACATGTTTGAATTTTCTTCAGTTTAAGCCTGAACTTGCATAAGAACAACTGATGGTCTATTCCACAGTCTGTCTCTGGCCTTGTTTTGGCTGATGATATGGAGTTTCCCCCCATCTCTTTCCACAGATAAATCAGTTTGATTGCTGTGCAACCTGCTTAATGAAGTCCATGGGTATAATCATCTTTAAACGTCCTGTACAGGGTCGCTATGGGTCGGAACCGACTCATCGGCACTTAACAACAACAACAACAATGTTGTTTAATAAAGGTGTTTTCAATGAAGAATTCTTACAAAATTCTGTCATGCAAACTTTACATAATTTCTATCACCAAGGCCATATTTTCTGACTACTAATTCTTCTTCTTTGTTTCCAACTTTTGGATTCCAATCACCAGTAATTATCAAAACATCTTTATGGTATGTTTGACCAATGTCAGACTGAATAAGTCAGTATAATTCTTCAATTTCATTATCACTGGCTCTAGTGGTTGGTGCATAAATTTGAATAATAGCTGTATTAACTGATCTTCCTTGTAGGCGTATGTATATTATCCTGTCACCGCAGCATTATACTTCAAGATATATCTTGAAATGTTCTTTCTGATGATTAATGTGATGTCATTCTGCTTCAATTTGTCAGTCCCAGCTTGTCCACTAAGAGTCCATTTCAACTCACTAATTCCTAGGATATCGATGTTTATGCATTCCATTTCATTTTTGATAACTTCCAATTTTCCTAGATTCATACTTCCTACATTCCATGTTCTGATTATTAATGGATATTTACAACTGTTTCTCCTCATTTTGAGCTGTGCTCCATCAGCAAATGAAGGTCCCAAAAGCTTTACCTCTTTGGTGCCATCAAAGTCATCTCTACTTTGAGGCGGCAGCTTTTCCCCAGTTCTATTCTGAGTAGCTTCCATCCTGAGAGATTCATCTTCCAGTACTGTATCTGACAGTATTCTGGTACTATTCATCATTCTTCAATATTCAATATGGTTTTATCTGTCAGTGTTTCACTGCTATCCACAAGGTTTCAAGTGACTAATAATTTGGAAGTAGTCTGTCTCTCCTTCTTTCAAATCTGTCTTAGTTTGGAAGCTCAGCTGAAACCTGTCCCTTTTGGCATTTGATATAAGGTGGCATAGCAACACACTAGACATCACAGTGTAACAAACTGACAGACAAGTGCTGAAGTTCTCCATTAGTGTTCAGGTAATTGTTTTGAATGGGTCAGTTTACCTCACAATGCTAAAGGGAATCCAAAATGGGAGGTTTTTATTTTGTCTTAAATAAGAACATTTTTTAATAGACCCATTCCCATGGAACTGATTCTGAGTCATAGTTACTCTCTAGGACAGAGAACTACCCCATAGGGTTTCCAAAGCTGTAATTTTTATGAAAGCAGACTGCCACAGCTTTCTTCTACAGACTGACTAGTGGATTCAAATCATCAACCTTTCAGGTAGCTGCCAAGCACTTTAGCCACTGTGCCACTAAGCTTCCTTATAAATTCATGGTTGTTGTTTAGTGCCGTCAAGTCGGTTATAGCGACCTGTATAGAGTTTCTGGAGTTCTGGTATGGCACTATGGGCTAATATGCCAGACTGCAAAGTCGTTTGAGCTGCAAGGTTGGTGGTTCAAGCTCACCAGCTGCTCTTTGGAAACCCTATACAGGGTAGCTATGGGTTGGAATTAACTCGACAGCACTTAACAGCAACAACATAGGGTTTCTGAGGAGCAGCTGGTGAACTTGAACTGCCGACCTTGCAGTTCAAACCGACTTTGCAGTCCAGTGCATTAACCCACAGCACCCCACCAGGACTCCTATAAATCCATGTTGTTGTTGCTAAGTGCTATCGTGTTGGTTCTGACCCATAGTGACTCTGGTGTATATAATTTTTCAATTTTGCAAAAGATCATATTATGCTGTGGAGATGTCCATGTTTATAATGATCATACACACACTTCTTATCAACTGTCTTATTATCTGACATTTCCCATTTATGATAATTACAAAACTTCAACTGACCATTTAGTACAGTGATGGCATGCATCCGGCAGTAATGAAAACTGAGTTATGAGACAAAATAACAATGGTTGTGATGAGTAAGGTATGTATCGACCTGGCCAAACCACGATTCTCAGTGGTTTGGCAGTTCTGTAATGATGTCAGTTGTAGTTAGGTAATGATGTAATTTGACGATTGTGTAATGCTGTACTTTGGCAGTTATGTAAGGGTGCAGTCATCTTCTATTTTGTGATCTGATCTGGTCATCCTCCATGTTTGCATAACCATATCAGTAAGTGAGGAGTGAGTGCATTGGCCCAACAGAAAAGGCAATTCCCTTTGTTTGAATTGCACAAACATACTTATTAAGACAATGGCACAGATTTCAAATTGGGGCTGTCCTGGAAGCTCTCATTGTGCCTGTGGAGTGCAGCTACTTTCTTTAACCCTGTTGCTCTGCTGGGTTCTAGGATGCCAGTACAATGGGCTTGGTAACCAGAAGTAAAATAGAATATCTGAAGGTTAGTGGGAACTTAAGAGCATTGTAGGGCTTAGCTTGCAGCTTCATTGCTGCTTTTCCCTCACTTCCCCTTATTGATGATGAACATGGTCACCAATCAGAGCATGTATTCCCATTGAGTCTTAGTCTTAGAAGGGTGTTTGCTCTGAGGGGACCCGACCACTTACCTTGATGTCCCCTGGGTGAGCCATTTGTTTGCTCTTGGAGTAATCAGTTGTTTTGTATTTTTCCTGTCAGTCTTTCTTTCAAGAAGTATCTTCTGTTCTTCTGGCTACTGCAGGCTGATCTGCTTGTCGTTTCAAGTGGAAATTTCCCCTCAGAAGATTCTGGATGCTATGCAGGATTCCACCTATGGTCTTGTGTAATGCAAAGGCTCTGAAGGAAGCCTCCTTCACTGGCACTTTGTAGCCCCATTTTAGGTATTCCAATCATTTATAAGCAGAAGACGGACTTACAAGCTTTCTATGGTGATATTTCTGGCTATTCTTTTCTCTCCCCCTCCACTGTCTATTTTATAGTGGTAGGCAAGGGAAACCAAGATTCAAAAGACAGCCAAGCATCCTAACATTATTTTCCCCCTTTTGCCCATTGCAACCATGTCTCAATCTCTATCCCAGAGCCCTGTTGTTCCAAGGTTTTGCATACATCATTATTTGCCTCTGTCCAACTTCAGCTTCACATTCATCCTATCATATTTCATTTCATTGCAATAATTACAGTCCCCTCCATGCATCATCAAATAACCAAAGGATACACCCCACAGGCCCACCACCCCTGGCTGTCAGCAAAAAACTCCTCTCCTTCCCAGAGTCCCGTGTCCCCAGCCACTCCATCTGTCCATGCCGTCATCTCTGTCTTCATGTCTGACCTCACTGCCTCTCTGGGTAGGATCACACTTTCTGCACTTTTCGCTTGTTGGTCCCAGGGACCTCCGCTCCTGGGCTGCAATCTCAATCACTCTCTTCCTTTCTTTTGGTGACTGTAGGTTCCCTCTGCTGGTCTGCTTCTAATTGTTGGAGATGCTGTGTTAGTGTGTTAATTTTGGTTCTTTCCTCTTTTTGGATGTATATATTTATCACAATAAATTGTCCTTTCAGCACTGCTTTCGCTGTGACCCAAAGATTTTGGTATGTTGTGTTTTCATTCTCGTTTGTTTCTAGGAACTTTGTGAATTCACATTTTATTTCTTCTTTTACCCAGTCACTTTTCAGCAGGGTGTTGTTCAGTTTCCATGTATTCAACTTTATTTCCTTGGTCTTCTTATTGTTAATTTCTAGTTTTATAGCATTGTGGTCTGAGAAGATGCTCTGTAGAATTTTTATGTTTCTAAATTTATGTAGACTTGCTTTGCAACCTAATACATGATCAATTCTGGAAAATGTTCCATGTGCACTGGAGAAGAATGTATATTGTGCTGTTTTTGGATTGAATGCTCTGTATACATATATGAGGTCAAGTTGGTTGATTGTGTTGTTTAGTTCTTCTGTAACTTTGTTGAGTTTCTTTCTGGTTGTTCTGTCCGTTTTCAAGAGTGGCATGTTAAAATCTCCCACTTTAATTGTAGATTTATGTATTTCCTTCTTCAATTCTAGTGAGGTTTGCTTCATGTATCTCGGTGCTCTTTCATTTGGAGCATAGATATTTATTATGGTTATGTTATCTTGTTCAATTGAACCTTTGATCACAAGATAGTGTTCTTCTTTGTCTCTTATGCTGGTTTTTATTTTAATGTCTACTTTGTTGGAGATTAGTGTTGCCATTCCTGCTTGTTTGTTTTTTTAATTAAATGTTTTTATTTTGGATTGAGTGAAAGTTTACAGGGCACATCATCAG
>NW_006412826.1:4817-7772 GCF_000296735.1 Chrysochloris asiatica | reverse complement strand
CTGGGGTGCCCACTAGCTCAGGCACCCCTATAGTCACCAGAATGAGGTGCACAGACAACAAGGGACCAACGAACAGCTACCAAAAGAAAATAATGTCCACACCTTTATGTCCGCGGTTCTGCTAGGCGTCTCTGGCCACTCCGGTCCTTTCCCCACTTGGTCTCAACCATGATGGCAGCTCCTGGAGCAGCCAAGCGTCCCAGATTAGAAAGCAATGGGTTTCTTGCTTCTGCCACAAATTCCCAGCTGTAAGCATTCCAACCTTCTAAATATTCCTTTATATGTGGTTCAGAGTTCTGGGACCATCCCCTGAGCCTGCTTGTTCTGGTATTCTGTGTTGTTGTTGGCTGAGCTCTTTACTACATGTCTACCCGATCCGCCATCTTGTTTGGTCTCCAGATTGGATTTCTTGAGCCTTTATCAGTGAGCACCTGTGATAACTCATTGGTGACTTCATACGGGATAAGGCAGTCGACCCCAGTTATCCCTCCAGAGACCCATCAGGGTAAGGTCCTAGTCAGGGGTTTATACTGATTCACTAGTTTCGAAGAGGGACCAAGGCAGTGTCCTGGGTATTGACAACATTTCTCAGAAGGCCACCATGGTGCACACTTCAGCAGGCATGATTCACATCCATTACATGGGAATTGTGCAATATTGCAACCTTGCTTCAGAAGCTCTAACAAAAACTTGAACAGCAGTGGCATACACAAGACAGAAGGTATTTCTCACTCATTGATCATTCCAAATACATGTAGACAATTGTCTACTGCTTTGCCATTCTTACTTTGTTATGCATCTTCATGGTTCAAGGATAAAAAAAAATCAGTATTTTCCCTAGTAAAGAGGAGAGCATGTTCCTTTCCTTGCAGAATGCACAAGTTCCGCAATTTGTTCTTTCTCCTATCATTTATACTGCCTTAGGTAGGATTCACTAGAGAAGCAAAAACAGTGAAGCTTATATGGTGGTGGTAGTGATGTGTGCCATGGCATCAGTTCCAACTCATAGCAACCCTGCATAGGGTTTCCAAGACTATAAATCTTTACGGGAGCAGAAAGCCTCATCTTTCTCCTGCAGAACAGCTGGTAGTTTTGAACTGCTGACCTTGAGGTTAGCAGCCCAATCTATAACCTCTACACTACCAGAGCTCCTTGAAGCTTATATATTGAGATCTTTATCTCTATGAAATGGCTCATGCAGTTAAATAGAGACTTGCAGGTTCCAAGTCTATGGGTTAGATGTCAGATTGGTTTTTCCTGACTCACAAAGCTGCAAGGGTTGACAAATCCAAGACTGTCAAGTCAGTCTACAGGCTGATGGCTATGAAGGTAGATTAATCCAAAGTCAACACATAAAATGACATGCTACTGACTCACAGACTGCAGAGGCTAACAAATCTTAGAATCAGCAGGCAATATGGCAGACCACTGGCTTAACTAAGTGCAGTGAGCCAGACGTCAAATGATTAACCAGATTCAGAATCCAGATCCAGTAAAACTCGAAAGAGCTTTGCCAGAACATCCAAGAATACTGGAAGAAGGACACACTCCCGTGGAAACTCCCTTTCAACAGGCTGCTCACAGTGGATCTTGTCATAAAGGTGATTATATTATTTCAGTTCTCATCATGGGGTGACTACATCATAACTACTAAATCAATGAAAATCATAGTCCAGACAATCTGACATATAATTGTACTCATCCCACATACTTAACTGCAAGAGATGTGGGAAATGTAGAGCTTAGCAGGATAATCATGGACCCACCAAAAATTCTTCTGCTTTTTAGAAAGGGAAGAATGGATATTTAGGAACAATTCATTTCTGTCTCTCTTACTGTAATATTTAAACTCATAGCAATGAATTTAACACAAAATAGATGTTCAAAAAATTCTCCTTCTGTTTTTTCCCCCCACTTCCCCTCAACCATAAAGGGAGGTTATTTATAACAACCATTGACTAGTGATACAATAGTTCAATAATTAAATATTGGATAGAGGTTTTGTGGGGTTTTTTTTGCTTTTCTTTACAGGACAACCATAAAATTTATCCCTCTTTGAATCATAGGGCTATAAGAAATGTATGAAACAAAAAGCTTAGAGAAGGCTTTTGTGTTCAGAGAAGGACCAGAAGCAACCTTGTATGTGCTAATTTAGAAGTTTGGTTCATAAATACTGAGTAGAATAGTAGAAATGGCCAAGTTTCTGTGAGTAGTCCAGTGACTCCAATATAGGTCCAAGTGACTATGAGAGAAACTATGATCTATTCATTAAAGGATAAACCAAGGTATTAGGAAGTAAAGATTTTGCTTTTGAAGGGAGATCAAATGATTCCCATCCACCCACCCCCATCCTCTAATGTGTGGAAATCTTTTTGACCAGCATGAAAGAAGAGCCACCTCAAGAATCAGAAATACAAAACAGTGCTTTTGACAAGATGGAGTTAAATGAAGGATGATGTTAAAGATAATGCATCCATTGACTCGTCCTTTTATGTATTTTCTCACTCATCAGTACTAGGTATTGTGAAACCAAGAGGAAAAAATATAGGTCCTGTCTATGGGGATCTTGCAGTCTTTTATGCTAAGGAAATCAAGTGGTGTGGCCCTATCTATTTACATTTTACCTAATCCATATGCGATATGCAGAAGATACAACCTTGCTTGCTGAAAGTGAAGAGGACTTAAAACATTTACTTAAAACATTGGATTGCATCTCAATGTAAAGAAAACAAAAATCCTTACCACTGGAACAATAAACAACATTCTTATCAACGGAGAAAAGACTGGAGTTGTCAAGGACTTCATTTTTCTTGGGTCAACTATCAACACTCATGGAAGCAACAGTCAAGAAATCAAACAATGTATTTGCAATAGGCAAATCTGTGCCTATTTGCGTTAGGCAAAAGACCTTTTTAAAGTGTTGAAGAACAAAGATGTCAGCTTGAGGACTAAGGT
>NW_006412826.1:2101-4507 GCF_000296735.1 Chrysochloris asiatica | reverse complement strand
GATGAACTCAAGCATGGCAACAGTAGTTAGGTTGGCCCAGGATCGGGCAGTGTTTATCGTTCTGCTGTGCATAAGGTCTCTATGAGTCGGTACCAACTTGATGGCACCTAACAACAACAACAACACATATGGATTGCAAGGAGCTCTGGTAGCATAGTGGTTATGAGTTGGGCTGCTAACCTTAAGGTCAGCAGTTCAAAACTACCAGTTGTTCCATGGGAGAAAGATGAAGCTTTCTGCTCCTGTAAAGATTTACAGCCTCGGAAACCCTATGCAGGGAACTGACTCCACGACACCACCACCATCACCATCACCATAGATGAATTACGTTCACTGACACCCTTACATGGTATATAAAACAGCAGTGTTTGTACAACCATAAAAATTACACATAGTCAAATCAAATTTACAAAGCCTTCAAAAAGATTGTGCGTGCTGTTTAAACTTTTGGTCTGAATAAGTATCCACATAGGTGCTTGTCACACTCTGCTCACCAAATCCATATCACAAATAGCCTGGTCTTCTTTAAAAAAGCATAGATTGTCCTCTGAAATAGCATGGAGATCTTCTTAAATAGGATCTATAGGATAATATTCATTATAACAAGATTTTTACTTATAAATAAGATATGAATTATTTCAATGATATTTATTAGGTCCATGGTGACCTTTAGCTTCACAATACGTTCTTTATTCTAAAACTCTCAAAAGCTGGAAGAGCATGTAGTGTGGTCGAAAGGGAACTGGTTTTATAAAACTAGTTGACATGGCTTCAATTCCACCTTCTATAGTTACAACCATAATTAAGTCGCTTAATGTCTGATTAAGCTTTAGGTCCTCTGACCTTTAAATCCTTGTAAAATGAAGATAGTAATATCTGCTTTGTGGAGCAGTGTGGCACTGTGGGTTAATGTGCTGGGCTGCAAGGTCAGTTTGAACTTCAAGGTTGATGGGTCAAGCTCACCAGCCACTCCTTCGAAACCCTATACAGGGTCACTATGGTTGGAACCGACTCGATGGCACTTAACAACAATAACAAACAATATCTGTGTGACCCACCGTGCAGATTATTGTCATGTTCTCAGTAAAAGTAAAATAAATATATGAACAGTGTTGTTGTTATTATTTTTTAATTCCTGGTGTGGCTCAGGAATTTTTAAAAATTCTCCCAGATCAAATCCACTGGCTGCTTCTTAGAAACCCTATACAGGTTTACTATGAGTTGGAATCAACTCCATGGCACTTAACAATGACAACAACTATCATTTTATGCCTTAAACAAACACCAGCATCTAAGATGATATTTCTGACTTCCTTGAAATATGAGCTCATACTGAAACTTATGTTTTCTATTTCTATTCCTACTTCTGCATTTTTCCTACCTAATAATTGTAAAATGAGAAGTGGTTTCAGTAATTTGAGTCTCTGGCAGTCACACTGAAAAAAATGTCTATGAAAGGTAGAAGTCTTTGTTGTATTATGAAAATAGGAAAGAAAATTAACCCTGTGAAGGTCCTGACCAAAATAGCAGAATTATTTGCATTTTATCACCTAATCCCCTTAGTCTTCACAACAACCCTGCAAGGTAGGATTGGATTACTAAATGAATAAACTGACTCAATGATTTAGTGATTTGCCCATGAATCACCATTATTATCAGTGGTGGAGCTGGAGTCAAACCCAAGATCAATCACAGAGAAAAAAGTGTTTCCTCTAACAATTTCCCAGTTGACACTGATGATGCTACTCTACGGCTCATATTTTGAGAATAGTGTTCTCAAAACAGTGTTTATCTTCCAGAATCCCTAATACTGTATTCAGTGTTGGTTTTGAAACCTATGATATACTGGCTAGGGAACAAACCACATTGTTGTTGTTAATTGCCATCAAGTAGTTTCCAACTCATAGCAAGCCTATATACGATTTCTCAGGAGTGGTTGCTGGGTTTGAACCACTGAGCTTGTGGTCATTAGCCCAGTGTTTATCCTAAAGCACCACACCAGGACCTCTTGAAACACATTGTTGTTGTTGTTAAGTGCCATCGAGTCAGTACTGACTCATAGCGACCTTATGCATAGCAAAACAAAACACTGCCCGATCCTAGGCCAACCTCACTATTGTTGCCATGCTTGAGCCCATTGATGCTGCCACTTTGCCAATCCATCTCGCTGGTGGTCTTTCTCTTTTTCTCTGACCCTCCACCTTACCAAGCATGATATTCTTCTCCAGTGACTGGTTCCTCCTGACAACATGTCTGAAGTATGAGAGATGGGCCATCCTGGCCTCCAAGGAGCACTCTGGCTGCACTTCCTCCTACACAGATCTGTTGGTTCTTTTGGCAGCCCATGGCACTTTCAATGTTTTCCTCCAACACCATAACTCAAAAGCATCAATTCTTCTACAGTCT
>NW_006412826.1:0-1371 GCF_000296735.1 Chrysochloris asiatica | reverse complement strand
TCAGCAATGATATCCCTCATTCCGTGGCCTCTTCTGAATCCAGCTTGAACCTTTGGAAGTTCTTTGTCAATGTATGCATGTAGCCTTTTCTGTATTACCTTTAGTAAAACTTTACTCGCATAGGATTGATCAAAGAGATTGTCCAATGATTTCCGCATTCCGTTGGGTCACCTCTCTTTAGTATAGACACAAATATGGATCTCTTCCAATCAGTCGGCCAGATAGTTGTCTTCCAAATTTCTTGGCAGAGGTAAATGAGTGTCTCCAGTGCTACCTCACTTTCTTGAAAGATTTCAATTTTTACTCCATCAATTCCTGGAGCCTTGTTCTTTGCCAATTCCTTCAATGCACCTTGGACTTCCTCGTTCAGTATCATTGGCTCTTGATCATATGTTACCTCAACCATTTCCTTTTGGTACAGTGACTCTGTGAATTCCTTCAATCTTCTTTGGATGTTTTCTGCATCATTCAATAATTTGCCCACAGATACCTTCAATAATGAAAGTCGAGGCTTGAATTTTTTCTTCAGTTTCACCAGCTTGAGAAATGCTGAGCGTGTTCTTCATTTTTGGTTTTCTGACTCCAGATCCTTACACCTTTTGCTGTAATATTTGGCTTTATCTTATTGAGCTGACCTTTGAAATTTTCTGTTCAGCTCTTGTACCTCCTCTTTTCTTACATTTACTTTAGCATCTATACACAGGAGAGTAAGTTTCAGTGTCTATATTGATATTCATTTTGACCTTTTCCTTCTTTCTTGTCTTCTAAATGACTTTTTGCTTTCTACCTGTATGATGTTGTGATGTCATCCCACAACTCTTCTGGTCTTTGGTCTTTAGTGTTTAATGTATCAAATCTGTTCTTCAGATGATCTGTAAATTCAGGTGGGATATATTCAAGGTCAGATTTTGGCTCTTATGGCCTTGTTTTCATTTTCTTCAGCTTCTGTTTGAATTTACATATGAGCAATTGATGGTCTATTCCAATCTGCCCCTGGCCTTGTTTTGACTGATGATATGGAGCTTTTCCATTGTCTCTTTCCACAGATGTAGTCAATTTGATTTCTATGTATTCCATCTGGTGAGGTCCATGTGTATATTCATCTCTTATGCTGTCTAAAGAAGGTATTTGAAATGAACAAATCATTGATTTTGCAGAATTGTATCATGCGATCTCCAGCATAATTTCTATCACCAAGGCCCTATTTTCCAACTACTGATCCTTCCTCTTTGCTCCCAACCTTTGCATTCCAATCACTGGTAAGTATCATTCATCTTGATTGCATGTTTGATCAATTTCAGATTGAAGAAGTTGGTAGAATTCTTCTATTTCATCCTCACTGGCTTTAGTGGTTGATGCATAATTTTGAAT
>NW_006412825.1:8041-8963 GCF_000296735.1 Chrysochloris asiatica | reverse complement strand
ATCTTAGTGAAAGCAGATGTTTACTTATGCTTTATTGACTATGTAAAGTTGTTCCACTATGTAGGACAAGCAAAGAATGGTTACTCCAGAATACCTTATTGCTCATAAAGAACCTGTATATAGGCCAGGATGCAGCTGGTAGAGAAAAATATGTTGTTGTTGTTGTTGTTGTTAAGTGCCGTAGAGTAAGTTCCGACCGATAGCAACCCTGTATAGAATTTCCAACGAGCTGCTAAGGAGCTTGAACAACCGACCTTGTGGTCCAGTGCATTAACCCACAGTGCCACACCCTGACTGCAGAACAAAATGGAATAAGGGAATACTAAATGGTTTAAAACCAGAAATGACATGTGTGGGGGTTGTATACATTCAACATACTTATTAAATTTGTATGATGAGCAAATAATCCAAGAAGCTGGATTGTATAAAGAAGACTGTGGCATCAAGATTGCTGGAAGACTCATTAGCAGCCTGTGGTATGCAGAAGAAACAACATTGCTTGATGGAAGCAAAGAGGAATTATATGGATTGCATCTCAATGTAAAGACAAGGAATATCCTCTGGACCAATAAATAACATCATGATAAATGGGAGAAAAGGTAATAAATATCAATGGAGAAGAGCGGAGAGAGGGACCCTACCCAGAGAAGCAGTGATGCTTGAGATGGAGGCAGAGACAATGATGTGGAGAGATGGAGCAGCTAGGAACTTTAGATCCAGAGAGGGAGAGGGGCTGTGTGCTGACAACCAGGGGTGTGTGGGGGGGCAGGCTTGCAGGGTATACCTTTTTGTTGGTTGATGAGGCATGGAGGGGATTGTAACCATGGCAATGAAATGATATACGGTAGATAAAATGAATGTAAAACTAATGTTCTCCATGTAAACTAAACTATCACATAATTCACAATAAAACTTTTTTTTT
>NW_006412825.1:6840-7926 GCF_000296735.1 Chrysochloris asiatica | reverse complement strand
AAAAAAGATTGAAGTTGTCAAAGACTTCATTTTGCTTGTATCCACAATCAACACTCATGGAAGCAGCAGTCAAGATATCAAACAATCTACTCCATTAGTCCACCACACATCTATCAGTTTGTTGCATTGTAGTGGCTTACATGTTGATGTGATATTGGAAGCTATGCCACCAGTATTTAAAATATCAGCAGGGTCACCTATGGTTTACAGGTTTCAGTGGAGTTTCCAGACTAAGACAGTCTGGGAAAAGGAGAGGCAGACTTCTTCTGAATATTTAGTAACTGAATACCTTATGAACAGTAGCTGAACAATGTAAGATATGGTGCCAGAAGATAAACCACTCAAGTTGGAATGCACTTAAAATAAGACTGGGGAAGAGTTGCCTCCTCAGAGTAGAGCTGTCCACAATGACATGAATGGAATAAAACTTTTGGGTCTTCCATTTGCTGATAGGACATAAGTCAGAGTGAGGAGAAACAGCTGCAAATATCTATAAATAACCAGAAAATAGAATATAAGAAGTATGAATCTAGGAAGATTGAAAGTTGTTCAAATGAAATGGAATGCATAAGACTCAATAACCTAAATATTAGTGAGCTCAAATTGGTTATTTTGAATCAGAAAATCAAATGGCTTACAAGGCTGGAAACAAGAAATTAAAGAGGAATGTCTAGACAATTCATCATCAAAATGAACATTTCAAGATCTATCTTGAAGTACAATGCTGTCTGTGATAATATTCATACACCTAAAAGGAATATCAGTTAATACCACTATAATTCAAATTTATACACCAACCACTAAAGCTAGTGATGATCACATGATAAAATTTTGGAAGGCCAATGACTTATTCATTGCAAACACCCTTTTTAAACAACATAAAAGATTGGACCTCACCAGATGGAATTCACAGGAGTCAAGTTGACTACATCTTTGGGAAAAGAGGGTGGAAAAGCTCCATATCATCAGCCAAAACAAGGCCAGGGACAGACTGTGGAACAGACCATCAATTGCTCATATGCAAGTTCAGGTTAAAGGTGAAGAAAGTTAAAACAAAGTCCACAAAAGCCAAAATATCATCTTGAA
>NW_006412825.1:3256-5310 GCF_000296735.1 Chrysochloris asiatica | reverse complement strand
AGACCAGGAATTAGAAAACCAAATGGGAAGAACACACCCAGCATTTCCTATGATGAACGAACTGAATTAAAAAAAAAAACTGAGCTTCAGCTTGCAATATTGATGGGCTTTATGGGCCCAATTCACCACTTGTCTATCAGTTTATCTACAGTGTAACTTGCTGTGCCAAAAACATGGTGTTGCTGTGATGCTGAAAACTATGCCACTAGTATTTTAAATACCAGCAGTACAGATTATGAAGAAGGAGAGGCAGACTACTTTTGAATGTTTACTCATTGAAGACCTTATGAATAGCAGTTGAACACTGTCATATATCAACATAATACTGAATATTGAAACATTATGAGTAACCTCAGAATATTGTCAGATACAGTGTCAGAAGAAGATCCCCTCAGGTGAGAAGTCCCTAAAAATATGATGCAGGAAGAGCTGCCTCTTCAAAGTAGAGTTGACCATGAAGAACAAATGGAGTAAAGATTTTTGGACCTTCATTTGCTGATGGGACACAACTCAAAATGAAGAGGAACAGCTGTAAATATTTATTAATAAGTGGAACATGGAATGTAAGAAGTACGAATCTAGAAAAATTGGAAAAAATGTAAAAAATAAAAGGGAATGCATAAGAACCAATATTTTTGGTATTAGTGAGTTGAAATGGACTGGTATTGGCCATTTTGTATCTGACAATCATATGGTTTACTATGCCAGGAATGACAAATTGAAGACAAATAGCATCACATTCACCATTGAAAAGAATATTTCAAGACCTATCTTGAAGTCTAATACTGTCTAGGATAAGATAGGACCTATAAGTCTAAAAGGAAGATTAGTTAATAACACTATTATTCAAATTTATGCACCAACTACTAAAGTCCGTGATGATGAAATTGAAGCATTCTATTAATTTCTTCAGTCTGAAATTGATGAAACATGCAATTAAGATGTACTGATAATTACAGTTGATTGGAATGTGAAGGCTGGAAACATAGAAAGGATCAGCAGTTGGAAAATATGGCCTTGGTGATAAAAAAAAATTATGCAGGAGACAAGACAAAAGACCAAATGGATGTCAGAAGAGACTCTGAAACTTGCTTACCAAGGTAGAGATGTTGAAGCAAATGGGAGAAATGAGGCGGTAAAAGACCTAAACAGAAAATTTCAAAGGGCAGATGTAAACATCAAAGTCAAATATAATAATGAAATGCCCAAAGTTTTGGAGTTAGAAAACCAAAAGGGAAGAACATGCTCAGCATTTCTCAAACTGAAGGAATGGAAGGAAAGGAAAAAAAAGAAAATCAAACCTAAACTTGCAATATTGAAGGATTCTATGAGCAAAATATTGAATTATGCAGAAAGCATCAAAAGAAGATGGAAGGAATACACAGAGTCACTGTACCAAAAAGAAATGATTGATGTTCAATCATTTCAAGAGCCACTGGTCCTGAAGGAAGAAGTCCAAGGTGCACTGAAGGCATTGACAAAGAACAAGGCTCTGGGAATTGATGGAATACAAATTGAAATCTTTCAACAAACAGATAAAGTACTGGAAACACTCATGTATGAAGGAAATTTGGAAGACAGTTACCTGGTCAACTGATTGGAAGAGATACATATTTGCACCTATTTCAAAGAGATGTGACCCAATGGAACACGGAAATCATAGGACAGTATCATTAATATCACATGCAAGTAAAATTTTGCTAAAGATAGTTAATAAGTGGCTGCAACAGTACATTGACAGCTCACTGCCAGTGGTTCAAACCAGATTCAGAGGATGACATGGAACGAGGGATATCATTGCTGATGTCGGATGGATCTTGACCGAAAGCAGAGAATACCAGAAAGATGTTTACCTGTTGACAATACAAAGGCTTTTGACTGTGTGGATAATGACAAGCTATGGCTAAAATTGCAAACAATGGGTATTATAGAACACTTAATTGTACTCATGAGGAGCCTGTACATAGACAATGAGGTAGTTGTTTGAACAGAACAAGGGGTCACTGAATGGTTTAAAATCCGGAAAGGTGTATTCCAGGATTATATTATTTCAC
>NW_006412825.1:0-712 GCF_000296735.1 Chrysochloris asiatica | reverse complement strand
ACACAGAGACAAAAAAACGACTAAAAGTCAAAGGATGGAAAATATATACCAAGCTAATTGCATTAAAAATGAACAGGAGTGGCAATACTAATCTCTGAAAAAATAAACTTTAAGGCAAAAGTCAGCATAATAGAAAAAGATGGACATTATCTCATGATTAAAGGAAAAATTTGACAAGATAACATAACCATAATAAATATCTATGATACCAAGGAAAGAGCTCCAAAATACATAAGGCAAACTCTAATAGATTTGAAGAAAGAAACAGACAAATATACAATAAGAGTAGGCAATTTTAATATATCACTTTGAAAAATGGATAGAACAACAAGAAAGAAACTCAACAAAGACACAGAGGAACTAAATAACACAATCAGTCAACTGGACTTCATAGATGTGTACAGAGCATTCAACCCAATAAAATCACAATACACATTCTTTTCCAGTGCACATGGAATATTCTCCAGAATAGATCATGTGTTAGGCCACAAAATAAACCTCCATAAATTTACAAGTATCAAAATACTACAAAGCATCTTCGCAGACCACAATACTATAAAATTAGAAATCAACAATAGGAAAATCAAGAAAATATAAAGTTAATCACATGGAAACTGAATAAAACACTGCAGAAAAGCAACTCGGTAGTAGAAGAAGTAAAGCATGAATTCACAAAGTTCTTGGAAACAAATGAGAATGAAAACACAACATA
>NW_006412824.1:7257-7942 GCF_000296735.1 Chrysochloris asiatica | reverse complement strand
TTTTTTTTTTCATTTTTTGCAATGGGTTTTTCCAATCTTTTATTCCAACACTAGGGATCTAAGAAGATGCGGCCTGCTGACAGCTTTTCAACTTATCAAAGTCCCAACATGTTTTGACTGTATGTTCTTCATTGTTACTAGCTCATCTCATCCTTGTAATAATTTACTAATTATAGCAAACATTCACTATGACCCATTTCCATAGTAAGAGTGTCAGTGTTGATGTTTTATTCCCCTTTATTAAATGTAACAGTTTATTCTCTCTTTCTTTCTCTTTCACTCTGTCTACATATTTAAAATAAGGAGTCCTAGCAGCATCGTGGAGTCCTGGTGTGATTCTATAGCATTAGCACTGGACTGCTAATCACAGGGTTAGTGGGTCAAATCTACCAGTCACTCCTTGGAGACCCTATACAGGGTCACTATGAGTCAGAACCAACTTGATGGCACTTAACAACAACAGTTAACAGTGGGTTACAAGTTGGGTTGCTCACCACAAAGTCAGCTTCTCTGTTGGGGAAATATGAAGCTTTTGACTCTCATAAGGATTCATAGCCTCAGAAACCATAAACAGTATTGCTACGTATCAGAACTGACTCCATGGCACACAGTCGCCACAACCACCTTTTTAGAATAACAGAAATATAAAGAGACTTTCAGGTACTGCTATTTGTTTCTTTACTAC
>NW_006412824.1:4057-4737 GCF_000296735.1 Chrysochloris asiatica | reverse complement strand
CCAGCTGCTATATGCTGGATCGATGGTAGTCAACATCAGTCAAACCTTTCCTAAACTGATGGTACACAAACTTACATCTCCTAATTGCATCTACCAGGATGTTGTTGGTCACTTCCTAAGAATATAGCAACACACAACCACCAATTTAATACAAATACAGCACCACCATAGTGTCATTAAAGCAAAAAGAAATTTCTGTTTACATCAGACACAGACAGAGTAGATTGAACAAGTGATAAGCAGAACTAGAAAACACTTTTGAGGAAAAAAGGTGCTGGAATAATCTGAAAAACAATTCAAAGGAATGAAATTTGGGTACCTCCAAATGATTGATGGAAAACAAGGAAGAATTCAAGGAAACACACTATAACAACAAATATACAAAATAGATAAAGGATCGGAAACAATACAAAAGCTGCAAATATAAATCCAGAATATCAATACTTAGATTTCAGAAATGGACAATATATTGAATGGACAAAGGTGTAGATTTGACTCTATTAAAGCTTGGATTACTGAGCTTGAGGATAAATTGCTCAACACATGTAAGATAGAAGAACAATCAGAAAGAAGAATGAAAAAGTCAGAAGAAATCTGAAAATTCAATTGGGATAACACAATGAGGAATAACTTAAATGTTATCAGAGTTCCAGGACAGGAAAAGAGAAAGAAGCACAGAA
>NW_006412824.1:0-1155 GCF_000296735.1 Chrysochloris asiatica | reverse complement strand
CAAGCAGAAAAAAGGATAAAAAAATCTGAAGAAGGTCAAAGATTCATGCTGGATAACATGAAGAGGAACAACTTAAGAATTATTGGCATTCTGGGACAGGAAGAATCAGAGAAGTCCACAGAGGAGATAGTTGAAGAACTTCTGGAAGAAAATTTCCCTAACATCTTGAAAAATGAGAAGATACACATTTAAGAAGCCAAACATACCCCAGGAAGGATAGACTTAAATAGAAAGTCAACAAGACATATAATAATTAAGCTCTCCAAAATCAAAGACAAGGAGAGAATCCTAAAAGCAGCCAGGGAAAAGAGAAGTGTTAGTTACAAAGGCAAGCAAATCAGATTAAGCTCTGACTTCTCAGTGGAAACCACGCAGGCAAGAAGGCAATTAGGAAACATATACAAAACCCTAAAAGAAGAAAAACTGCCAACCAAGAATCAGCTATACAGAAAAATTGTCAATCAAATATGATGGTGCAATCAAAACATTCCAGGAAAAACAGAAGCTAAGAGGTTTTGTCAAAACCAATCCAGCACTTCAAAACATCCTTCTTTGGACTGAAAACCAACAAGAACAGACAACAACCAGAACTCAGTTGGCAGAAAGCAGAGTTCAGAACAGAACAAAATTACAACTATGAATTCAAAGGAGCTGGGAGGTCAAGCAAAGATCAAAATAATATTAATATCAAAGAAGGGATAAATGTAGGAACAAAGATCCAGGTGGTGAGAATGTCAGGTAGATTACAGGATACAAGAGATTCTCTTAAATGGAGAGAAAAGTAAATAGACTATAAGATAACACCAAAGAAAGCTAATACTTCACAACCTACAATGAAAATGAACTTCCAAGCAGAACAAGCGAACACGAAAATTAAGAAGACACTGGCAAGAACTAGCACAAAAAACACAAATTCGTCACAAGAAGGCACGCATACCAAAGGAACAAACAGCACTACCAAAAAAATAATATAATGGCAGCAATTAATTCATACCTATCAATAATTACATTGAATGTCAATGGATTGAATGCATCAGTGAAGAGACAGAGAGCGGCAGAATGGATAAGAAAACAAGACCCTTCAATATTCTGCCTGCAAGAAACACACTTTACACACAAAGACAAAAACAGACTAAAAGTTAAAGAATGGAAAAA
>NW_006412823.1:4897-7816 GCF_000296735.1 Chrysochloris asiatica | reverse complement strand
CAGTTATAAACCTGGCTCTGAACATAAACCATCCATGTCTGGGTGATTTACTAACCTCACCTACCACCTCTATGGTTGCTGGAGGTCAGTGAACACGAGGAGCAGTTCTGGGGCTGCATGGACTGTGGCTGTGGTACAGATCTTGCAGAATTTCAGTGCAAGGTAGCTTTGAGTCAATGGAAAATGGTAGCAAGAATTCAGACAAATGGTGAGGCGGCAGTCAAGAATGATGGCAAGTCTTGTTAAATCTAAGATGATGGCCTTCGGAGGCAGGATGTCTCCAAAGTGGAGGAGTCAAGGCTAGAAATACACTGGGTTTATAGGAGTAAACCAAAGTCTGGTCCTTATATCCAAACACACTCTGAATACTTCAAATGCCCTAAATATTACTTGCCTCCAGGTACTCTGGCTCAAGCATAGCAACAATTGTGAGATTGGCAGAGGATGGAGCAGTGTGTCGTTCTGTTGTGCTTAAGGTCTCTATGAGTCGGTACTGACTTAACGGCACGGCACTTAACAACAACAACAATTACTCTGTGTTTTTAACTGGAACAGCCAGCCAGCATCTAAGGTGTATCTACATTCCTTGTTCTTTTCTCTTCTTGGCTAAGCAGTGATAACCATCAGCATGCTTTGTTGAGGTAGCTTGCAGGCAATGTTTAACAAGAATAACAAGATGAGAAGCCCAGGAGCCCCTCCCCTTTCTACTTATCTTCAGTTCAGTTAGCCTTTAACCAGAGCTCCATGGTGGCTGGACTGTCTTCTGAAAGGAAGATCTTGCTCACTTCCTGACAAATCTTGTTTGATGACAGCCAGACTGAGAAAGTCTTATCTAATTGCAGATGCCAAAGATTATCACAAAGAATTCAGTAGTCATTCAATCATTACCAAAAGGTGGGCTCATCGCCTTTGAATGTTACTCTTTGTCTTTTCTAAAAAGAAGCTAGCATTCAAAGTAAGGTAAAACAACATTTGGATATTATTGCTTTAGTATATAGGTCAACTGGCTAAAGCTACCATTCAACTTCTAACGGAGAAATCAAAGTAACTGCAAGGAGATTTGTCTCATTCTTGAATCATTTCACATTTTCAGGGTCTGCTATGCATTCATGAGTCCTTCTGTAGGTCAAAACAAAACAAAAACAGGCCAGACCAGTCTTGGGATATGTATGGGACCTGCAAGTCAGTCTGACTCAGCAACCTTGTCTAGGGTTTCCAAGGCTGTAGAGCTTTATAGGAACAGAAAGGGATATGTACATTGCTATGTGAAGTCAATTTCAAGTCTTTGGAGACTAGATTAATTGATTCCAACTCAAGGCAATTCCCAGTTAGTGCAGAGTTAACTCCTGCGATGCTAGCCAAAAGGTTGGGGGTTTCAGTTCACTCAGAAAGCGGTGCCTAGGAAGAAACTCCTGGGTTCTACTTCTGAAAAATCATCCATTGAAAACCCTTTGGAACACAGTTCGACGCTGGCACGTTCTGAGGCCACCATGACAGCAGCTGGTTTTGAAGAATGGATAGAGCTAGCTGTGGATGGATCAATAGGCATGCCTGGAAAAGGAGGGGCCTGCTCAAGGCGTCCACCACTAAGAACCTGTCACACCTGATGTGATGGTTTTCCTCAAGGATTTCTCCAGCTCCCACTGTGGCTGGATGCATGCCCCCCACTCTCCTCATTCCCTTTGAAAAAGAAGCCAGTAGCTGAGAAGTAGATGCCAACTCATGGTGAATCCACAGGTGTCAAAGTTGAACTGTGCTCCACAGGGTTCTCTATGGCTGATTTTCAGGAGTGGATGGATCACCAGGTCTTTCTTTTGAGATGTTCAACTTCTGAGTGGAGTAAGTTAAGGATTTTGCTGTTGTTGTTAAATGCCGTCAAGTTGGCTCTGACCAACAGTGAACCTGTAGAGGGTTTCTGAGGCTGCAAATCTTTACAGGAGCAAAAAGCCTCACCTCTCTTGTGGAGTACCTGGTAGATTCGAACTGCTGACCTTGCAGTAAGTAGCCCAACATGTAACCCCTATTCTATTTGGGCTCCTCAAAATGCCAGCTGCATGAAAAGTGCACTGTGAACACCGTTGTGTAGAAATGGGGAAGACTTAAGGTTTGCATACTGAGATCCTGTTCATTCATGTCACCAGGAAATAAAAGGTATAACCTAAAGGAACTGATCTTTCTGCTTCCACTGAGGAATTTCTGCTTCATCAAGGATGCATGTATGTGTTCATGTGTGTACACATGTGCACCTTTGTAATATAGTCTCCTACATACTCTGGATTTCTTGGAAAGATTACTAGTTTCTTCTCAAATCTCAGTTTAAAGTCCCACCTGATTGGCATCGAATTGGCCTAATGAGTCCTGCTGGTATTATGTAGTTATGCCCTGCAGCTGGACACCATCTCATGTTGATCTCCTTCATGCACAGCTTGATCCTAGCCACAGACTAACCCTCTGGGGTAAAACTCTCACAGACCCAGTGTTATTCAAAAACCATCAACAGATTCTCATTGGCCCCAAAGTAAAATGTAAATGATTTGACTGGCTCTACAGAATTGGCCCAAGCACCATTAGTGGTGGTGTAGTGTGATGTTTACTTAATTCTGATTTCTAAAGAGCCTTCAGGACAGAGTCCTTGTGGTGCTGTAGGGTAAGCACTGGACAATTGAACTGCAAGGTCGGTGGTTCAAACTCACCAGCCACTCCTCGGAAACTATATATAGGGTTGCTATGAGTCAACCTGTATGCTGAGCAAATAATCCTATGAAGAGAAACGTGGCATCAGGATTGGAGGAAGACTCATTAACAACCTGTGATATGCAGATGACACAATCTTGCTTACTGAAAGTGAAGAGGACTTGAAACATTTACTGATGATGATCAAAGAGCACACAGCCTTCTGTATGGATTACATCTCAATGT
>NW_006412823.1:3136-4592 GCF_000296735.1 Chrysochloris asiatica | reverse complement strand
GACCATAGAAGAATTGATGCCTTTGAGTTATAGTGTTGGAGGAGAATACTGAAAGTGCCATGGACTGCCAAAAGAACCAATAGATCTGTTTTGGAAGAAGAGCAACCAGAGTGCTCCTTGGAGGCCAAGATGGCTAGGCTTCGTCTCTCATGCTTTGGACAGATTGTCAGGAGGGACCAGTTGCTGGAGAAGGATATCATGTTTGGTAAGGTGGAAGGTCAGAGAAAAAGAGGAAGACCCCCAACGAGGTGGATTGGCCAAGTGGCAGCATCAATGGACTCAAGTATGGCAACAGTAGTGAGGTTGACCCAGGATCGGGCAGTGTTTCATTCTGCTGTGTATTAGGTCGCTATGGGTTGCTACCGACTCGATGGCACCTAACAACAACAACAACAATGAGTCAGAACTGACTCGATGGCTCTTAACAACAACAACAGGGACAGAGTAGAACTGCCCCATGGGGTTATTGAGGCTGTAATCTGTACAGAAATAAATGGCTAGGACTTTCTCCTGTGTGGTTGCTGGGTAGGCTTGAACTGGCAACATTTTGTGATTAAGTTACTTTTGACTCATAGAGACCCTGTAGAGGGTTTCTTATACTATATGTATTTACAGGAGCAGAAAGCCTCATCTTTCTCCTAGGAAGCAGTTGGTGGGTTTGAACTCCTTACCTTGTAGAAAGCAGTCTAATATTTACTCAACAGTGCTACCAGGGATCCTTCAAACCATACTAAAATAAAAACCCTAAACTCACTGCCACTGAGTCATTTCTGACTCACAGTGCCCCCACATAGTGTTTCCAAGGCTACGAAGCTTTACGGGAGAAGAAAGCTCCCTTTTTCCTATGGAGCCGTTAGTGGGTTCCAACTGGTGACTTTGTGGTTAGCAGTCCACTACACCATGAGGGCTCCTTCAAACCATTTGTTCTTGTTAGGTGCCATCAAGTCGGTCTGACTCATAGTGATCCTATGCACAACAGAATGAAACACTGTCCGATCCTTGGCCAACCTCACAATTGTCACACTTGAGCCCACTGATGCTGCCACTTTGCCAATCCATCTCACTGGGGGTCATCCTCTTTTTCTCTGACCCTCTACCTTACAAAACATGATATCCTTCTCCAGCGACTCGTCCTCTCCTGACAATATGTCTGAAGTGTGACAGATGAAGTTTGGCCATCCTGGCCTGCAAGGAGCACTCTGGTTGCACTTATTCCAACACAGATCTGTTGGATCTTTTGGCAGTCCATGGCACTTTCAATATTCTCCTCCAACACCATAACTCAAAGCATCCATTCTTCTACAGTCTTCCTTATTCACTGTCCAGCTTTCGCATGCATATGAGGTTATTGAAAATATTGAAAATACCATGGCTTGGGTCAGGTGCACCTTAGTCTTCAAGTCATCTTTGCTCTTCAACACTTTAAAAAGGTCTTGTGCAGCACATTTGCCTAATG
>NW_006412823.1:0-1316 GCF_000296735.1 Chrysochloris asiatica | reverse complement strand
CATTAACCTTCACAGGCAACACAAAATTATCAACTTGAAATTAGACTGCCATATTTAGAAAAACATTTAAGTAACTGTGGGTTAATGTGCTGAGCTGCAAAGTCAGTTTGAACCACAAGGTCAGCCGTTCAGGTTCACCAGGTGCTCCTCGGAAACTCTACACAAGGTCGCTATGAGTTGAAACTGACTAGGTAGCACTTAACAACAACAACAGTGCTGTGGCACCAAGTAGCACCAGAATATTGAATACTGAAACATGATGAAAAGAACCAGAATATTGTCAGATACAATGGCAGAAAAGGAGTCACTCAAGTTGGAAGGCACTCAAAATCCAACTGGAGAAGAGCTGCCTCCTCAAAGTAGAGTTGACCGTAATGATGCAAATGGAGTAAAGCTTTCAGGACCTTCATTTGCTGATGGGGCACAACTCAAAATCAGAAGAAACATCTGTAAACATCCATTAATAATTGGAACACTGACTGTATGAAGTGTGGATCTAGGAAAATTGGAAGTTGTCAGAAACAAAATGGAATGCATACACATCAATATCCTATACATTAGTGAGCTGAAATGGACTGGTATTGGTAATTTTGAATCTGACAACCAAATGGTTTACTGTGCCAGGAATGACAAATTGAAAAGGAATGGTGTCACAGTCATCATAAAAGAAAAACCTTTCAAGATTTATCCTTAAGTACAACACTGTCTCTGCTAGGATAATATCCATACGCCTACAAGGAAGACCAGTTATTATTTAAATGTATGCACAACCACTAAAGCAAGTGTGAGTGATAATGAAATTGAAGAATTTCTTTACTTCAATTTCAGCTTCTTCAGTCAGAAATTGATTAAACATGCAATCAAGATGCATTGGTAATTCCTGGTGATTGGAATGCAGAGGTTGGAAACAAAGAGGAAGGATCATCATTGAAAAATATGGCCTTGGTGATAAAAATGATGCTGGAGATCTTATGATAGAATTTTGTAAGACCAATGACTTATCCATTGCAAATACCTTTTTTAAACAACATAAAAGAAGACTGTACACATGGGCACATGGACCTCACCAGATTTCTGTGCATTCAGTTTGGAATACACAGAAACCAAATTGACTACATCTGTGGAAAGAGATGGTGAAAAAGCTTTATACCATTGTTAACTCCAGAAACAGACTGTGGAACAGACTATTTAGTGCTCATATGTAAGTTCTGTCTGATGCTGAAGAAAATTAAAACAAGTTCATGAGAGCCAAAATATGACTGAACATATCCCACCTGAATTCACAGATCATGTCAAGAACAAATGTAATGAATTAA
>NW_006412822.1:6448-7458 GCF_000296735.1 Chrysochloris asiatica | reverse complement strand
GTCCTGGGCCAACCTCAATTGTTGCTATGCTTGGACCCATTGTTTCTGCTACTTTGTCAGTCCTCATCTGTCAGTTTGTCTTACTGTGGTGGCCTGTGAGTCGCTGTGATTCTGGAAACTATGCCATGGGTATTTTAAATACCAGCAGGGTCACCCACAGTGGACAGGTTTCAGATGAGCTTCTAGACGAAGACAGACTAGGAAAAAGGCGTGATGAACTACTTCTGAATATTTAGTCACTGAAAACTTTATGAATAGCAGAGAAATGAATGACTGGTGTGACTATGCAAACATGGTGTAGGTGGAGACTGGTCTGTTTTGCCATCCAGTTAGGTTTAAAATGAGCCACATCTGAATTAGAAATGGAGATCTCACTACCATCAGGGGCAGAATGTGCCTGGTTTCCCTCAAGATAGCTGTGCACTAAACCTCTTTGATCCAGGAGGCTGAGAACTGTTATATTAGAGGAGAAATAGAGGAGTGACAGAAGATTTGCAACAGCAGAACCAAGGACATGAGACAGAGATGCAGTTTTTTTAGGCCCATGGAGCAAGTAGAGCTGAGCACCTTTGGCCAGGAGGATCACTTGTGGATTGGGATGCCTCCTGGCATTTAATGAGAGGAACTGGATTTGCTTCCTCATGGAGCTAAAGCTGAGTACCTTTGGGCTGAGTCTTATGGTATAATGATGTTCCCTTGGGACATTTATTAACATTGCTAAAGGAGCTTTGTAACGCTGCATGAGCAGGACTGTTGTGTATCTGAGTGGCCAAGAATCAGAGAGAGGTATGACTGTGGACATGGCTGACAGAACTGTGACTTGAGCATTTCTGATCCTGAATTGTAACCTGTTAGTTTTACTAATAAACCTAATATTCTGAGTATTATCTGTGAGTTCTGTTTGGCCATTGCAATTAATAATCGACCCACTGGAAAAGCAGAGAGTGCACTGGGAAGAAAAGTTGCTGTGAGATTTGATGATGTAGATTGGAGAATGGAGGCATGTCTGA
>NW_006412822.1:2943-3903 GCF_000296735.1 Chrysochloris asiatica | reverse complement strand
ACAAGAAGCTGAACAAACCCCAAACAAGATAGATCCCAAAAGAAAATCACCAAGAAATATCATGATCAAGATTTTCAAAAACAAAGACAAGGAATGAATCCTGATAGCTACTTGGGAAAAATGAAAAGTTATTTATGAAAAAGAATCAATAAGACTAAACTCTGATTACTCAGCAGAAACCCTGCAGGCAAGAAAGCAATGGGGGTGATATATACAAAACTCTAAAAGAAAAAAATTGCCAACCAAGAATCATAAACTCAGGAAAGTTGTCTCTCAAATAAAACAGCAAGATTAGGATATTTTCAGACAAACATAAATTAAAGGAATTTGTAATAACCAGATCAACTTTACAAAATAATAATAAAAGATGTTCTTTGGACTGAGAACCAACAACAGCAGCCAACTACCTGAGATTATCATGCATGACAACATCACCTGGAACTCAATCTAGGTATAGATGTATTTAAAGTAAAGCAAACCTACAAGAAACTAGGGAAGCAGAGATATCAATTTATAAATAATGAACTACAAAGAAAAAAGACAGAATATTATAGATGAAGAACTTCCAAACAGTAAAAAAGTCAAATAGATTTCAAGATAAAACAGACTGTTTTAACAGGGAAAAAATAATAAATTATAGGACAAGAACAAAGTAAATCAATACAACTTCACATAAAAATAAAAAAGAGATAACACAGAAAGATTTAGTAAGCATTAATACAATAGAAATTAAAGTGAAAAGAGGAGTCACAAGCAAAATAACCTAAACACAGAAAATTATGTGGAACCAAGAAACCAGCAGAATCATAAAAACAAACAGCAAAATAAGAGTTATCGATCCAAATCTATTGATAATTACACTGAATGTAAATGGGTTAAATGCACCAGACAAGAGACAGAGAGTAGCAGAGTAAATAAAAAAACTGAATCCTTCAGACCTCTGTCTACAAGAGACACATA
>NW_006412822.1:0-738 GCF_000296735.1 Chrysochloris asiatica | reverse complement strand
ACCTTAACATATCTTTAATAACTTGAAACAGAGCAACACCCCCTCTAAGACTGAAACTCAAAGGAAACACATGAGCAGGCATATAAGCTTGCTGGCAACTACACTGGCCTACTGGTGAGTGGAAGAGGGGGAAAGGCAGCAATGAAGAAATGGGCTGAGTTCAACCATGATCCATAGACTTCCACTAACCTCGAGGTGAGAGAAAGAAGAGTGAGTGCTGGTTATCCAAAGTGTGATGACACCTGGGGACACCTGAGCCCATGGACAAGAACATAGTCACAGAGGGCTGGAGCTGAGAGAGAAGCATCCAGCTGATATGAAGTAGAGATGCAAAAAAACACCCAAACTTGCAGACAGTACCCATTTGACCTAGCCTTGATGGCTTGATAATCAGAACTTCACTAGAGGAAAATTAAAAGATTAAATAAATTTTAAAAATTAATAAAAATATTTTTTAAATCTCCTAAATAAAAAGCCCAGGCCCATAAGGCTTTATTGGTGGAATCTATCAAGTGTTCATAAAGGGGCTTACACCAATTCTACTATGCTGAAACTCTTCCAGGAGAACTCTTGAATTCATTTTGTGACACAAACATAACTCTGATACCAAAAACAGGAAAACAAATTACTGAAAAAGAAGACTGTTGTTGTCAGGTGCCATCGAGTCAGAACTGACTCATGGCGACCCCATGCACAGCAGAACAAAACAATGTCCAATCCTGGGCCAACCAACCTCAC
>NW_006412821.1:6133-9376 GCF_000296735.1 Chrysochloris asiatica | reverse complement strand
CTAGGATATTATTGTTTTTGTGTTCCATCTTATTTTTTCCTATATTAATAACATGTACATTTAATGATCCATTTATTATTGGATGATTATAACTGTTTCTCTTCATTTTGAGTTGTGCCCTATCAACAAATGAAGGTCCCCAAGACTTTACTTCATTCTCATCATAATGGTCAACTCTATTTTATGTAGGCAGCTCTTCCCCAGTCATATTTTGATTGCCTTCCAACTGAGGGGCTCATCTTCCAGCAATATATCTGACAATATTCTGGTGCTCTTTATCATGTTTCAGTATTCTGTATTCTGGTGCTGAGAGGGTTCCACTGCTATTCATAAGGTTTTCAGTGACTAAATATTAGGAAGTAATCCATCTCTCCTTCTTCCTAGTCTGTGTTAGTCTAAAAGCTCATCTGAATCCTTTCCACCATGAATGACCCTGCTGGTATTAAAAATACCCATGGCATAGCTTCCAGAATCACAGCAACACACAAGCCACCACAGTTACACAAACAGAAAAATGATTAGTGAAAGGTAAATGGTATGTTCATTCAATTGCGTAATTTAAGATAACAAATAAAAGAGAGAAAAGAAAGGCACAGAAAACAAACGAAAATTATATTAAAAAACCACCCAGTTTTGTAGAGTGCAAAGTAATCATACTTTCAATAGTATTTTTTTCTGTGTTACCTTGCCTTTGCTCCTGATTTGAAGCATAAACCACTAATAGCAGAGAAATAGGAAAGGCTCTATAAAGGTGTAGTGTTAAGTGCTGCCTACTTACTGTCATTAAGTAGGCATCATCTCTTTAGAAATATCTCATGGTTGTCATTTGTTTTCCACTGTCTCGGTTGCTATCAGTCTTAACTTCACTTTGAAAATAACATGTCCATTTTCTCTGAGGGCCCATATGATTCTCTCTGTCCCCTTTATGTATTTATTTGTTTATAAAAACAATTTAATTTTCTTATAAAGAGTTTTGCAGAATACAAACTATGTTCTTAGGTATGGCTTTCTTTTACTTGTGTTTCTTTGGATTCACAAACTTTCCTAAATCTGTGGTTTGATGCCTTTAACAAGTTTGAAAATTCTTCTCTGCACGGTCTTCTAAGAGTACCTTGGAACCATTCTCTCTACAATGTGTCTCTGGGTGCTCAAGTATACATATGTTAAATCTTTTACCCATGCCTTACAGGTCTCTGATACTCTTTTCATGTATCTTCCATTGTTTTATTGTCTGGGTTTAATATTTTTTATTGTCTGGGTTTAATATTTTTAAAATTTTTTTATTGTGTACAAATTTTGAAAATACAACAGATGATGCTATTGTCTTCTCCAGGGGCTCACCCTTTTCCCTGCTAGGTAGAGAGTGGAAGGTAATAAGTTCATTTCAGTCAGGTATTGATTTGAGTGGAAGGTGGGTGGCAGTTCTCACAGCACAAAGTTCCTATTTTTAACCCACTCCTTGATCTAGCTCTCCACGGATTTCCAATGAGAACCTTATGTTTAACATTGGTATTTCTGATTGTTGTTTTTAAGTGCCTTTGAGTCAGTTTCTACTCATAGCGACCCTATATAGGGCTTCTGAGGAGAAGCTAACCCTGCAGTTAACAGTCCAATGTTTATCCGACAGCACCATGCCAGGACTCCATCATTTCTGGTAGTAGATCCTAAACTGGTTTTTAAACTGTAATACCACACAGCTTCAAACTTGAAAAATATCTTGAAAAGAAACCTGACCAAAAATCCTCAGTTCACCAATTTTATCTCTTGGGTTACATAAGATTATAAAATCTCTCTGAGCAAGGCATAGACTTTCAGCTTATTGTTATGAACACAGACATCTAAATGCCCCCCAGAAAAACAGCAGCAGAATACCTGGTGAATTTCCTTCCCAAGCTTCTCTCTTTTCCAAATCCTTGAGCTCTCTATTGTTGTTGTTGTTAGATGTTGCCGTTGTCAGTCTTGACTCTTCTTGATTCCATCCCATCATTCTTCTGGCCTCCAGTCATCAGTGTCTAATGCATCAAATCTATTCTTGAAATAGTCTCTAAATTAGGATGGAGTATGTCCAAGGTTGTATTTTGCCTCCCATGGACTTGTTTTAATTTTCTTTAGCTTCAGCCTGAACTTGCTTACGTGCAATTGATACTGTGTTCCACAGTTGGCCTCTGGCAATGTTTGGGCTGAGCGTTCCCACAGTTTCTTGGTATAGATATAGGCAATTTGATTCCTTTATATTCCATCTGGTAAGGTTCATTTGTGTTGTTGTTGAGTGCTGTTGAGCCAGCTCCAACCCATAGTGACCCTGTATAGTTTCTGAGGAGCAGCTGATGAGCTTGACCCACCGACTTTGCAGTTCAAACAACTTTGCAGTCCAGCACATTAACCCACAGCAACACACTTGTACAGTCGTCACTTTTTATGTTGTTTAAAAAGGTTTGCAATGAATAAGTCACTGGTCTTGCAAAAATTGATCCTGCATATTCCGCATAATTTCTATCACTAAGGCTCTATTTTCTAACTACTGATCCTTCCTGTTTCCAACCTTCTCATTTCTGTCACCAGTAATTATCAATGCATTTCTATTGCATGGTTGATCAATTTCAGATTGAAGAAGTTGGTAGACTTCTTCAATTCTCAAAGGGTTGCTGAGTAAATTTGAGTAATAGTGGTATTAAGTGGTTTTCTTTGCAGGCATATGGATATTATCTTAACACAGATACCATTGTACTTCAAGATAGATCTTGAAATGTTCTTTTTGATGATAAATGCTACACTATTTCCTTTGAATTTATCAATCCAAGCATAATAAACCATATGACAGTCTGATTCAAAATGACCAATACCAATGCATTTAGTTGACTAATGCCTAGAATGTAGATCTTTACATATTTGATTTCATTTTTGACAACTTCCATTTGCATCATCATGCTCAGCTCTCTTTGAGGAGGTAACTCTTCCACAATCATATTTTGCATGCCTTCCAACATGAGGGGCTTATCTTTCAGCACTATATCTGACAATATTCTGGTGCTATTCACAATGTTTTAATCTTCTGACACTATCTGTGACAATGTTCTTCTTCTGCTATTCATAAGGTTTTCAGTGGTTAAACATTCAGAAGTACTGCTTCTCCTTCCTAGTCTGTCTTAGGCTGTGAACTCTATAAGTTGAAACCTGGGTTGAAGCTGCTTATGTTTAAAGTATTAGTGGTATAACTTCTAGTATCATAGCAACATGGAAGCC
>NW_006412821.1:4201-5808 GCF_000296735.1 Chrysochloris asiatica | reverse complement strand
TATGTATCACACTCATTATAGGAACTTAGAGAACATATACTATGAGTTTTAGAGTGATCATATTCAAAGTACAACTGGGAAAAGGGGCCACAGAGCTCTTCACACCACTGATCCTGAAGTGAATTCAAAGAACAATGAATATTCATTGAAAAAATATGTTTCCAAGTACTAAGCTATTTCCATTTGTTATATCTTTTCACACTTATGTAGTAATGTTATCCTCATTGTATTACTGTGGAGGTTAAGCCCAGAAATGATAAGTCATTTTTCTGAGGTGCTTTAAGTGCCAGAACTACAACTTGAACCCATATTTACTGAATCAAACAGACATGCTTTGGGGCACACATTACTGCCAAGATCCACCACTCTGAATTAAGAGCTAATTCTAAAAGTGAGAAAAAAAAGACATAATTTATTCATAGATTTGGAGGCCTGGTGTGGTGCTGTGGGTTACTGCGCTGGTCTACAAAGTAGGTTTGAACCATAACATCAGTGGTTCAAACACTGGTGAGCAGTCACTCCTAAGAAGCCCTATATGGGGTCGCTGTGGGTGGGAACCGATTCGACAGCACTTAACAAAAACACATCTAGTCAGCGCCAGGGTTATTATAAGAGTAATAACCAGCAAGTGATGTCGGTGGACATTTCTTGTGCTGTGAGAACTTAGTAGAATGGCCAAACCAAACCAGCAGCCAAGAAACAGTGCCCTTGTCTAAAGAACCAGGTCCCTTTTTCATTCCTGCCAGCATTCCTTGAGAATCCTACATTCTGATTTGATTTTGCATTCAGTGTACAATTGGAATACAAGATTTAAAATGTCATTTATTATGTAATTCTAAAGTAGTTTATACACTTGCATAGTCAAAGTGGTTTACTTGAAACATCTCACCACACCCCAGAATACTTGCTTAACTAAGCAGAAGAACTTTCAAGCCCATTCTTTACAAAATCCAATAGCAACTGGGGGCATGTGTATGTTACTTCTTGCTGAGTTTTTCTAAACGAATATATTTATGTTAAAGGTTTTCAGTATGAGGAGGTACATTTGTGAGTTTATGAATGAAAATTATTCCTTGATTGAAGGCTATTGTGAAGGAATGTCATAAAATTAGGAAAGTGTTCCAAATGCAAGTTTTGATGACCATTCCTCAAAGACAACACCAGTTCCTGGTATTAATGGTATGCTTGTTATCTTTCTCTAATGAATTACCTAAATTTTAAAGCCACACTTTGTGGACTAATGGTCTGAATACTAAGCAGTCTTCTCTAGTTTTTCTCTCTTTTTGAGATTGCTTTCTATGGAGGAACATAATTTCAGTATCTAAGCCTTAATCAACAAATATTTCTTGGGTAACTAAGTTTTACGGGACACTATGGCAAAAAAACAAAGAAACAAACAAATAAAAAACCTCACAACTGGGCCAATAAGCAATATCATGATAAATGGAGAAAAGAGTGAAGTTGTCAAAGACATCATTTTATTGGACCCACAATCAACGCTCATTGAAGCAGCAGTCAGGAAAGCAAAGGGTGTTTTATACTGAGCAAATTAGCTGTAAAATTTCTCTATAAAATGTTAGAAAGCAAATATGTCACTTTGAAGATAA
>NW_006412821.1:0-475 GCF_000296735.1 Chrysochloris asiatica | reverse complement strand
GTTACTGAAAATACCATGGCTTGTGTCAGGCACACCTTAGTTGTCTTTGTTCTTCAACATTTTAAAACGGTTTTGTGCTGCAGATTTGTCTAATGCAATACGTCATTTGATTTCTTGATTGCTGTTTCCATGAGTGTTAATAGTTGATCCAAGAAGAATGAAGTCCTTGACAACTTGAATCTTTTCTCCGTCAATAAGAATGTTGTTTTTGGCCCATTGGTGAGGATTTTTGTTTTCTTTACATTGAGATGTAATCCATACCTAAGGCTGTGCTCTTTGATCTTCATCAGTAAATATTTTAAGTCCTCTTGACTTTCAGCAAGCAAGGTTGTATCATCTACATACCGCAGGTTGTTAACGAGTCTTCCTCCAATCCTGATGCCACGTTTTTCTTCATAGAACCCAGCTTCTCGGATGATTTGCTCAACATACAGTTTGAATAAGTATGGTGAAAAATACAACCTTGTTGCACACC
>NW_006412820.1:0-7664 GCF_000296735.1 Chrysochloris asiatica | reverse complement strand
TGATTCAGAACCGACTCCATGACACTTAACAACAACAACCTTATACAGGGGACCATGGGCAGAGGATAGAACACATCACATCAGGTCTACCCTACCCATTGGTACCAAAACTCAACTCTACCCATACAGCAACTCTGAAGTTCTAGAACTGAGAAAAGCAAGCTAACCTGGTTGGCAAAAAGCAGAAAGCACTGAGTTGGATCTTCAGGATCTTTCATGATGGCCCGGATCAGTTGTAGCATCGGGGTGATCCCTGCATAAAGACATTCCCTAGTAAGATATGGTGACCACACTCTCTCCCTTGTCCCAGCTCCTTAGCTGACTGAATCTTTCATCTTCATTCTATATATGCACTACTCTGTTCTATTTTCCTTTAGTGTCCTAATCCTCTTGGGTGTCCTCTAACACCTATATTTTTGGATAGATAAGCTATTTATCCCAAACTTACAACAAATCATGTCTGGTAGGTAAATTATGGACACCCTCAATATTCATATAAGCTCACTTTGGTGAAATCCTTCTAAGGAACCAATTAAAGACTCTTCTTCTAAAAGTTCCTTGGAGACTAGGATGGTCATAGACGGACTACACATATCTCCTGATTCAAGGATGAATGTTCTGGAGCATTGGATTTGCATTAGGTAAGTAAGTGCATGAGCTTTGGAATCAGGCAGACTCTAACACAGATCCTGCCTCTGCCCATTATCAATTAAATAGCCCTATGGAAATCCCTTCTCTGGACCTGTATTCTTATCTGTAAAATGGGAAGGCAAATACTTGCTTCATAGATATATATGCACTGTACATAGTGTCTAATACATACTAGTGCTAAATGCAATAGTCTTTCTTCCAGATGAGTCATTTCTAGCTGCTTCTTTCTACTTTCACTTAAAAATTATTAGATTCATTCAATCCAAGGTGCTGGGAGATTCCACGTGATTTATTTTTCTCATTCTATCAGTTAAAAAAATTAGGGTGGTTTACCTGACTATTGTTTTGTTTTTCAGATACTGGGGGACACTGGGCATTGCTGGGGATCCCCTGATTAATAGCTTGTCTATGAATACCAAACCTTCTGAAGTTTCCATGGTAATAATCCACAATAGAAGAAGCCAATGGTCCTACAAGTGACACACACCTGTTCCACCGGCAATCATTCCCAGTTTGTTTGCCACTCGGCATTCTGGTGGAGATTTTTTGTTGGGCTGAATGTTAAAATTCCCTGAGGAGCCAAGTGAAGAGAAGGAAGGAAGAATAAAGTCAACATAGGGAACTAAGAAAACAAATATAGAATTGAAACTATGTCCCGTTTAGCAGTTGCTATTGAAATCTGATTCTGGAACCTGTGTGAAATTTTGAGGTTAGCCAGTCCTGACAAATAATATATTTGAGGGACAATGGGGCCAGAGCTATCTGTCCCAGCTCTGAGCCACATGGTGAGTCATCAGCTGCTTCTGTTAGAGGGTCACTCCCTGGTGAGGACAACAGGCATAAGGCCAGGTGTGAATCTGTTTTCCCAAGTGGCATAGAGAACCTTCAGAGGCATGGTAATGCATCCAGCTGTTCCCATGGGAAGGGCTGAAAGCAATCTCTGGCTTATTCCACAGCCAAGCCTAAAGTGTGAATCTCTGAGGGGTGGGGATAAAAGTATGTGGGGGGAAGCATTATGTTTGCTTTAGTAATTTCCACAGCTGTCATATTTGGTAAATTCAAGTAGTTAGGGAGCTGGTCCTGTGGCAAATGGTCTGACTAATATGCCTTTCTGTAGTAGTAGTATTTGATCAGAAAGACAGATGGCTCTGGTCCTTACACACTGTTATCCATGACCAGAGGAAGTGAAGAAATGGGAGATGTGACTCAAAGAGAACAGAGGTCATTACCTTTCCCAATGTAAGTGAGCAACCCACTTGGGCCTCGAAACTCCACTACATCTCCAATCTTCAGGCTATCCAGGTACTGAGACATCTTCCCTCCCTGAGGAAACTTGGGGTGTACACCTTTCAGGTAGACCTGATAGATAGAAGGAAATTACCTTGTTTGGAATGTGATGGGTTTCTGAGTCCCCTTTTTATTGAACATCCCTGCGGCTGGAGTAGGGACCATACACATGCTGTTTTTTCATAGTCCACATATGTGACTTACGTCACCAAAGGACATGCCATCTCTCTTAACTATGAAACAAATCTTGAAAGTTTCTACAAATCCTACAGAGAGTGGGCTAAGGAGCTCCAGGAGTTCCTTTCCAACCCCTTACCTTGATAACAAGGTCCACGTAGCCTTGGTCCTCATCACTGGTGACAGGAGTGTATGGTCTGATGACCAGGCTGCCATCGATGCGAGCAGAGAGGTACACATGCTTGCCTGAGGACCATGCAAGGAGCTTACTTACATAAGGGTGAGTTGTAAATGCGCTGCATCCCCTTTACCTTTCTAAACACTCAGGAAGGTTTTAGAGAACAAGAATGTCTTGCTGCCTGCTATAGACTACCAGGCAGGAAGAGTTCACTCCTTTGAGCCCCTATTGGATTCCTCATAAGTCACTCATTGAAGAAACATATCAATTATTGCCAGGACTTTAGCAGCAGCAGGTGAGTTGAAGGTCTGGGTAATGGGGAAAAAATTAGTGCTTGCTCAAGAGGTCTTGGTATGGCACTCTAGGATAAGCACTGAACAGCAAAATCAGCAGTTCAAGTCCAAAAGCCACTCCTTGGAAATCCTATACAGGGTGGCTATGAGTCAGAACTGACTAGACAGTGCTAAACAACAACAACAAGAGGTGGTGATATGAGCAAATCGTTCAGGAAGGATGTTTAAGATGGCTGGGGCCACAGAAAACACTCTAGAGGGGTCCAGTGGCACTTCACAGACCAGAGTAAAAAGATCCAGATAGGGAAATGGGGCGAGGGATGTGGAGAAAATAGAGGGAAACAGCATGCTTTAGGAGACCCCAGAAGAGGAATCACCCTTGGGGTCCCAGGCAAAGGACCCCATTCCACACTTTGCTTACCCACAGGCAACCCTAGAATGTGTTGGGCGGTGGGCAGGGCAAAGCGAAATCTCTTCGTGTTGTGGCTCACAGTCTGAAGGATGGATAACGCGTTGTCACCAAACGGGTTCAGAGCTAACAACGCCCTAGGCCCATCCCAACTACCTCAGATGCTGCCCTGGGTGTTGTATGTTCATACCCAGGACAACTCTGGTCCAGTGCGTTACCCTGACCCCTTCCTCCACAGCTTACCGTCTTGTCTAGCAGTCGCAGCAGATACCTCTCATTTGGATCCACGAGAGTGACCCGCGGCCGGCGGGACCTCCGAACCAGGTAGGATACCACAGCCAGGCCTAGCAAAGTCAGCAGCCCCACCCCCAGGGAGGCCAGCAGGACTGGGTTCTGTGGGTAGAGGAGGCAGCGCGACAGTCAGACTGGGAAAAGAGCCTAGGGCGTGGGTGATGACTGTCACGTACGACCAGGCGTCCTGGGGGTGGCGATCTCAAGCTCCAGGGTGTGAGCAAGCTGGGGCCAGAGGGGTAACCTAGGATGGGTTACCATCCGGGACGCGCGGTACCCAGACCTTGGCATCCAGGGCGGGCCCAGCGCCCTTTGGGGCGGGGGCGGGAGTGAGAGCCCCTGGTCTAGAGGTGAGCGCCCAGAACCCCTGGAGCAAGACATGGAACAGGGGGTCTCACCGGCTGAATCCCCATGATCAAGCGGCGTGTCCTCCACAACCCCTCAGTGGACAGATCCCACAATGCGCCGCGGAGCCAGACGGGCAGCAGGGCCGTAGGGCGGAGTCGCTCTGTGCCCTACCCCTTCTCTCTTCTATTCGGAGCCCTGGGGCGAGAGAGCCACTGGCCCAATGAAAGGCTGTTTAAGACTTCAGAGTCAGCTCCTCCTCTCCGACTCTGTGGCCCCTGCCACTTCCATCCGCTTATCCTTGAACTGGATAGGAGTTCTGCAGAATGTAGAGCCGCCCTGAACTGGAGGATTGGAAATCTCCAAATCTGCGAATACTGAATTAAGAGGAGCCTGGCGTTGAGCCAGAAGTAAGTTCAAAGTGGAGCTGAAGGGACTGGACTTAATCATTGTGTAGTTCAGTGAGCTGAAATGCAGCTAGAGAATTAGACTGCTTGGTGGAAAATCTTTCAGGAAGGGACACTGGCGTGACAACTTCATTTCATGGTTCCTTTGGATGAAAACAAGGGATTACCCTGATGGCTCAGTAGTTATGAGTTCAGTTGCTAACGGAAAGGTTGGCCTTTGGAACTCATCAACCACTCTGTAGGAGAAAGACGTGGCAGTTTTATTCTGTAAAGATAGTTGTTGTTGTTAAGTGCTGTCGAGTGGGTTCTGATTCATAGTGACCCCATATAGGGTTTCAGAGGAAGAGCTGGTGGATTTGAACTTCTGACCTTGCGTTCACAGTCCAGTGCTGATCCTACAGCAAGCATCACACCAGGAGTCCTTCATAGAACTAGGGAGTTGAAAAACAATCACAGAACATGTGTACCTACCATGTGTTGTCAGGCACTGTGTTAGGCACCCTTGGGATACAGAACAACTTAGAAGACCAGACAGGCCCTTGAGGAATGCAGAGTTTGGGAGTACAAGTCCTTTTTTGGCACTCCATTGTTCTCAGAATAATCATCAAACATAGTTTACAGCTTCCCTATAGCAAGTGACCATTCTTTACCTACTCTTCCTTACATGGTGACAGACTCCATCTGCTTTCTTCCCTCCTGCAACAGTGTCTTCCATTTTGGTTTTTTCTTTAACTTTGTATTGTGAATTGGGAGAAGGTTTACAGAGCAAATCTGTTTTCCATTCAACAGTCCATATACATGTTGTTTCATGTAATTAACTGCAATGCCAACAATGTAACATCACTTATCCTAGTCTTTCCTGTGCTTCCAGTCTCCATTCCTCCTTTCCTAACCCTTCCTGCCTTCAGAACTTTGTCTTTGGGTAAATGTTGCCTTTTTTATTTCAAATGGTTGATTATTCTAAGGCATGAGTACCTTCCTATTGCTATTGTTCACCATATAGACCTATTGCTTGGTTAAAATTTGAGTCAAGGGAATGAGTTCAGTTCCAGGCCTGAAAGGTGACTAAGGATGATAAGTCTAGGGGAGTCCACCAGTCACTATCTGACCAGCAAGCCTGGTTTCTTTTATGATTTTGAGTTTTGTTACACATTTTTCTCCCACTCTAAGACCTTTTTACTGTGATTGATCCCTTTCTGAGCAGTTGGTAGTGGTAGCTAGGCACCATCTAGTTCTGCTGGTCTTAGGGTCATGGAAACTGAGGTTTGAGTATACAGACATCCATTGGACTAATTGTTTCCATTTTTAATTTTCTTTATTCTTCTTTGCTCTGGACAGAAAGAGACCAATTGTTGCACCTTAGGTGGCTGTTTACAAACTTTTAAGACCTTAAAGTAGAATTTAGAACATTGTCTTTGTGGAATGCTATGCTAATTGACTCTGGTGTTCCCTGAAACTATGGTCCTGAACGTCTCCCTCATTCCTTCAGGGTGTCTGGTTATGGCTAAGAAGTTTTCATAACTTCGCCTCCCTGTATGCCCCACCACATTCATGAGTATGTTCACAGCATAGATGAATACACAAGTAGAAATAGCCTTTGTCAGACTTATATATATTCATGGATACAGTGCTATTTTCTCTCCAACACCCATTCAGTCTGTGGGCCTATCCATGCATTTATTTGTAGGTCACTGTTGTGCAGGATTGTGTATAAAACAATATTTACCTCTGCCCTGTAAACTGTCATTTAATTCACAATAAAAGCTTTAAAAAAACACAAAACCTCACAACCATAAAAAAGACAATGCTTACTGGTGGAACCCTGAGACTATAGCCCTTGGTCACCCTTCAACTCTGAAACTAAAATCACCCCAGTGCTTCAATTTTCAGCCAAGCAATAGATAGGTATATAGGTGGGTATACAGCAATACCAGTGAGGCATGCACACCATGGAATGGTAAACCATTTGAGATTGAAAGGGCAGCATTTACCTAAGGACCAAATTCAGAAAGGTTGAGAAAGAAGGAGGAATGAAAATGGGAAACATAGGGAGGACGTGGGATAACTGATGTTATATTGAGGGGATTGCAATCCTTGAGATGGAATGAAGTGTGTGATTTGTTGAAAGAAAAACTGATGATCTGCTCTGTAAACCTTCACGCAATTCACAGTCAAAAGTTTTTAAAAAAAATATTGTACATTCTAATTCACGAGTATGGTATGTTGTTGTTGTTAAGTGCCGTCATGTCAATTCTGACCCATAGCGACCCTAAGCAGGGTTTCCGAGGCTATAAATCTGTATGGGAGCAGAAAGCCTCATCTTTCTCCCGCAGAGCAGCTGGTAGTTTCAAACTGCTGACCTTGCAGTTCGCAGCCCGATTCATAACCACTATACTACCGGAGCTCCTGAGTATATCACGCCAATATTTAGGATTTCTTTAACTTATTCTGTTAGTTTTACTTTTAAGAAAATGAATTTGGGTGCTATTTTTTTTAACATTGTACTTTTAATTTCATTGTCTGATTATTACCAATGCAGATACCTAAACAGTTCTGTGGGATGACTTTGGATCCAGCTATTCTGATAAATTCACATAGTAATTGCAATAGTTTTCTTATAGAATCTTTTGAATTTTCTGTATACAAGATCTTATCATTGAAAACAATGGTAGTTCTTCCTTGCTAATCATCATGTGTTTTATCATTTTCCTGCTTCATTGAACCCTTAATAAAAGTGGCAGTAGTGAAACAACAACAACAGTATTTACTTCTATTGCCTTTAACTCTTGCACTCCTTCCAGTGTCTTCCTTTGCCGTCATCATTTTTTGTTGTCTTCCCTGTTTATATATTGCCTTCCCCCTTCAGCCAAGTTAATTTGTGTCTACCTTCTAGTTAGTGATTTACCAAAACCCCTATGCTGAGGAGAAACACTACCTTTAATGTCTGTGGCTGTTTGTAGAAGTACTTCCCATACTATGCCTGATAATCATCAAAGAATGTTTTCTTTTTTGTGAAAGCCTTTTCTTGACTTTTTATAACAGTGGTCTCGTATACTCTGTCCTTTTGTGTTTGACCTATTTACTCAGTATAATGTCCTCCAGGTTCATCCACCTTATGAGGTATTTCACAGACTCATCATTAACATTGCATAATATTCCATTGTGTGTAGGTACCATGGTTTGTTTATCCATTCTTCTGTTGTGGTCTCTTATGTTTTCTTGATCAGTCATACTTCTAGTGGCTTCAAGGTCTTTGCAAGTACCATCCCCTATGTCTAGAACATTCATCTCCCATCTTTGTACCTATACTTTGCCAGGTTATTCTAACTTATTAATCAGGAAAAACTATTAAATGACCCTTCCAAGATCCTCACCTCCTAGTATACATGCCCTGTGTCCTAGTGCTGCTATAGCAGAAGTACCACAAATGGATGGCTTTAGCAAACTGGAATTAATTTTCTCACAGTTTGGTGGTGGTGGTGGTTATGTGCTGTGGAGTCGGTTCCGACTCATAGCGACCCTGTATAAGGGTTTCCGAGGCTATAAATCTTTACAGGAGCAGAAAATCTCATCTTTCTCCCGTGGAACAGCTGGTAGTTTCCAACTGCCGACCTTGAGGTTAGCAG
>NW_006412819.1:7116-7652 GCF_000296735.1 Chrysochloris asiatica | reverse complement strand
ATATCATTATTTACCTCTGTCTCATTTAGCCCATTGAGACCTGTCTAATTGTTCTCCCATCTGCTTTGTTCTTCCATTCCCCTCCCCCTACTTGCATATTGCCCCCTCCCTAGCACCCAAACTATCCTGTGTCTAATCCCTGCCCTGTGCTCCACCTTCCCCTCTTTCCCTTCACCCACTTTGACCTGCTAACCCTGAGGTTAGTAGCCCAACTCATAACCACTATGCTACCAGAGGTCCTTAAACTAGAAAGAAGACCTATAAATCTACTTCTGAAAAACATGACCATTGAAAACTTTGTGAAATGCAGCAAAACATTTTCTCATATAGGGAAAAGAGTGAGTCCCGAAGGTTGGAAGACACTCAAAATTTGAATAGGGATGAGCTGTCTCATAAAAGTTATAGTTAATGTTAGTAGCCACCAAGTCAATTCCAACTCATAGTGACTTTATATACAACAGAATTAAAAACTGCTTAGTCCAGCACCATCCACCCAATATTTCCTGAGATTCTTCCTCTTTTTTTTTTTTTTTTTT
>NW_006412819.1:3723-4999 GCF_000296735.1 Chrysochloris asiatica | reverse complement strand
TTGCAGTTTTTCTAGGTAGGGATCTCACACTCCACTCATGCTCTTCTTTCCTGATGATCCTGGGATGGGTTATTTCTGCTACTGAGATGGCTCCTTTGAAATCTAGCTGGATGACAAAATGAACCAATCCCATCCTTAGAGTCCTATGTACCTTATTTACATTGTTCCTCCAGTCCCTTGGTAGGATTTAAGAACACTTTGCCTGGAAAAGCCATATCAAATAATTCAAGGTACTTCAATTTATTAAAGTTTCTTAAGAATTTGTTTTTGAATTTTCGACTTATTCTTTCCCATTTAAGTACAAAATTTTGATTCTTTTTTTCTAATATCTATGTATTTAATTTTTCTTAGCTTTGTGCACTGCTTTTGTTGCTTTTTTGCCTTGGTGACTTTTATCAGGACACACATGATACAAACTATCGCTTTGGTTAGGAATAGCGTTTATATGGCGAATAAGCGTGATGTGAGGGAATTTCCATGCTTTCTAATCTTAGGGGAAAGCATTCAATGTTAATATCTATGATGGTATATGTAGGTGTTTCTTTTTGCTTTTATAGATGTAAATCATTGTCTTAAGAAATATCCATATTAATAATTTCTTGAAACTTTTATTATAAATGTAGATTTTCTTGAATGTATTTCCTGCATATACTGAGATGATAATATTGTGTTTAACTTTTAGTCTAAGAAAGTGAATTACATTAACTAATTATTCTAGTATTTTCTAAACTATTCCTTGCATTTCTGAGTTGAATCCTACATAATTGTCATTTACAGTTCTTTTGACACATTTAAACTAACATTTTAAAGATATTTTGTTACTATGGTAATGTGGGATGTTAATGTGCAATATATATATTTTTTATTTTGTAATAACTCTTTCTGGTTTGGATTTTAGAATAATGTTGGCCTTGTGAAATGCGTTGGAAATATTTCTCACTTCCTCTGTTTCAGGAGGTGATGGTGGTAGGCCATGGAGTTGGTTTCAGGAGAAGACCAGGCAAAAATTAATATTATTTCTTCCATAATATTTCATAAAATTCACCTCTAAAATTCTAGAAAGTCAAAAACTCTAAAAATATTTAAACTAGATTATGTCATTTGGGGTTTTGGAGACATTTTTAATTCAACTTAAATTATCTGTCAGTTTTTCATACTGTGGTGACTTTCATGTTGCTGTGATGCTGGAAGCTATGCCAATAATCTTTTATATACCACCCATAAAGAACAGGATTCAGAAAGATTCCAGACTAAGACAGACTAGGAAGAAGGATAG
>NW_006412819.1:0-2388 GCF_000296735.1 Chrysochloris asiatica | reverse complement strand
AATTAAAAGACCAACTCAAGAAGACAAGAGTCATTGCAGTATATGGTGTTTTCAGTATTCTCTAATACCACAGTTCAAATACATCAATTCTTCTTTGGTCTTATCTATTCATTGTCTAGCTTTCACCTGCATGAAGCAATTTAAAATGCCATGACTTGGTTCAGATGCATGATAGTCCTCAAAATGACATCTTTGTTATTTAAAACTTTAAAGAAGTATTTTACATCAGATTTGTCTAACACAGTAAATTATTTAATTTCTTGAATGCTGCTGTCATGAACATTGATTTTGAATTCAAGAAAAACTATAAGCTAAAACTGAAGGAAGAAATGATAAAGAACTAAACAGAAAAATTTAAAGGATACCTCAAGAAGACAAAGTCAAGTCTAGAAATGTGCAAAGAGGTAGAGTTTGAAAACCAAAAGGGAAGAACAAGCTCAGCATTTTTCATACTGAAAGAATTTAAGAAAAAAATCAAGCCTCTACTTGCAATATTGAAAGATGCTATAAGCAAATGGAGTCCTGGTGTGACACTCTAGACAAGCACAGGACAGCAAGGTCAGTTTGAACCACAAGGTTCGTTGTTTATACCCGACAGCCACTCCTCAGAAACCCTATACAGAGTCGCTATGAGTCATAACTGACTTGATGGCATTTAACAACAATGGGCAAAATATTGAATAATGCAGAAAACATCAAGAAAGGATGGAAGAAATACAGAGTCACCTTGTTAAAAAGAAATGGCCAATGTTCAACCATTTCAAGAGATAACATATAATCGATCAAGAGTCATTGGTACTGAGGGAAGAAGTCCAAGGTGCACTGAAGGCATTGACAAAGAATACAACTCAGAGAATTGGTGAAACAGAAATTGAAATCTTTCAACAAACTGATGCGGTTTTGGAGGAACTCACTCATCTTTGTCAAGAAATTTGGAAGACAACTATCTGGAAAACTGATTGAATGATATCCACATTTGTGCACCTTCCAAAGAGAGGTGACCCAATGAAATGCAGAAACCATCAGATCGTATCATTAGTATCATATGCAAGTAAAATTGTATTAAAGATGGTTCAAAAATGACTGCAACAATACTCTGACAGGGAACTGTCAGAGGTATAAGCTGGATTCAGATGAGGATATGGAATGAGGACTATTGTTGATGACATCACATTGATCTCTGCTGAAATCAGTGAATACCAGAACAATTCTTACCTTTAATTAATTGACTACACAAAGGCTATTGACTATGTGGATCATGACATAGTCATGGATAAAATTGTGAAGAGTGGATATTCCAGAACACTTAATTGTGCTCGTGAGCAATCCATAAATGGACTAACAGGTTGTTGTTGGAGGCCACAGAGTGGCTACCAACTAATAGCAACCTTATGTACAATAGAATGAAACACTGCCTGATCCTGGGTCAACCTCACAATTGTTGCCTCGCTTGGGCCTATTGATGATATCATTTGCCAATTCATCTTGCTGGGGGTCTTCTCTTTTTTCTGACCCTCCACCTTGCCAAACATGATTTCCTTCTTCAGTGACTGTTCCCTCCGGGCAATATGTCTGAAGTATGAGAGACGAAGTTTGGCCATCTTAGCCTCCAAGGAGCATTCTGGCTGTACTTCTTCCAACATAGATCTGTTGGTTCTTTTGGCAGCCCATGGCACTTTCAATATTCTCCTCCAACACCATAACTCAAAAAGATCAATTCTTCTAGGGTCTTCCTTATTCACTGTCCAGCTTTCACATGTATATGAGCTTGTTGAAAATATCATGGCTTGGGTCAGGCGCACCTTAGTCCTCAAGCTGATAGCTTTGTTCTTCAACACTTTAAAAAGACCAGGAGAAAGTCATTTGGAAAGTCAAAGGTTTAAACTAAATGGTTTGAAAGTCATTTGAAAAGTCAAAGGTTTAAAATAAATGATTTAAAATCAGGAAAAAATGTATGCCAGGGTTATACTCTTTCATCATACGTATTCAATATGTATGTTGAAAAAATAATCATAGAGCCTATATTATGTGAAGAAGAGCATGGCATCAGTATTGGAGGAAGACTCAATAACAACCTGGGAGATGCAGATGATACTACATTGCTTGATGAAAGTGAAATAGACTTAAGAAATTAACTAATAAAGATCAAAGATCACAGTCTTCAGTATGAGTTGCACCTCAATGTAGAGAAAACAAAAAAATCTTCACCACTGAAACAATAAATAGCATCATGATAAATAGAGAACAGATTGAAGTTGCCAAAGACTTCATTTTTTGGGGATCCACCATCAGTACTATAAAACAGCAGTCAGGAAATCAAACAATGTATTGCATTAGGCAAATATGGTGCACAAAACCTCTTTTAGAGTGTTCAAGAGAATAAATGTC
>NW_006412818.1:7573-8032 GCF_000296735.1 Chrysochloris asiatica | reverse complement strand
TTATACCCTGCCACTTTGCTGAATCTTCCAATGAGGTCTAGTAGTCTTTTTACTGAGTCTTTGGGGATTTTCGACATATAGGATCATATCGTCTGCAAATAGGGAGAGTTTTACTTCTTCTTTGCCAATTTGGATGCCTTTAATTTCTCTGTCTTGCTGTATAGCTCTTGCTAGGACCTCCAGCACAATATTAAATTGAAGCGGTGAGAGAGGGCATCCTTGTCTGGTTCCTGTTCGCCGAGGGACGGCTTTCAAATTCTCTCCATTGAGAGTAATATAGGCTGTTGGTTTTGTACATATGCTCTTTATTATGTTGTGGTATTTTCCTTCAATTCCTATTTTGTTGACTGTTTTTATCAGGAATGGATGTTGGATTTTATCAAATGACTTTTCTGCATCTATTGATATGATCATCTGGTTCTTTTCTTTTTTCTTATTTATATGGTGGATAACGTTGAT
>NW_006412818.1:3516-4660 GCF_000296735.1 Chrysochloris asiatica | reverse complement strand
ATCATTTTTCTGAATTCTTTCTCAGACATTTCTGGGGCCTACCCTCCTTCCAGAATGGAGTCCAGGTCTACTTCTGGGTCCTTTGTCTCAGATATTTAATCTTTTTCTGGACATGTGCTGATATGGTCATCTGTTTTTGCTTCTTGGACATGTTTGATGTTTCTCTGTGGCCTTAATGCTTAAATGAGTATGTATTTTGGTGTTTGTTTGTTTTTTATGCTTTCTGGTTTCTTCCAGGGAGATGTGGTCAGGGTGTGGTCTTTCCTTTTCACTCTTCTTATTGCTTGACTCAGAGTAATTTTCACAGGTGCTGCCTTTTTCCTTGGTATCTGGTAGCTGGTCTTGGGTATTGCCTGGGTTTTGGTGTTTAATACAGTGTGAATGTAGCTTGGCTCTTTGGCAGCAGTTTCTGACTCTTCTCGTGTAGAATAAGGAGACAAAGTGTCCTCCAATAGTAGAAGGGAGGCTGGGCTGTCTGGCCGTCTGGCAAACCGGAAGTCCTGTTGCTGTTTTTTAAGGGAAACATGTACATTCAGATAGTTTTGTTAGAGAAGTAGAAAGACAAAGAAAGGTATAAAGATGTAGTGACTCGCAGGACAGCAGAAAGACAGGAGCTGGAATTTGACATTAGAAATTTTTTTCTGCCTAGTTTATTTAGAGAGAGTGTCCTGCAGGGAAACACTTTTACTGCCTTGATATCTTTTAGTGCCTTAAATATACCAATCACTATAGGTATACCACTGGGACTATTTAATTGGTTGTCTAATTTACTGCACAGCAATTTAACTTACAGTGATCAAAAGAACTCTAATGTGGCCATTGATTTCCTAACCAGTCACTAGTGAAGTGATGCCAAACATACAAAAACAGGCATGCTAAGGGACTGTAATACTTGCTTCTTTGTTGATCAAATGTCCCAGAAGGTGACTCCAAATCTTCAGATATTTCCCATTTTTGTAATGATAGTTAAGACTAACATACTTGTGAAAACTAAAAAAATCCCAACATTAAACTCAAAGAGATATCAATACATAGGAATGGAACTTTTGATTTGACATTTTACCTTTAACAATTTCCAAGTTTTCAGAACAGAAGATAGCCCAAAGTAACTCAGCAGATAATAAGCCCTTGTACTTGATGCCCT
>NW_006412818.1:1990-2809 GCF_000296735.1 Chrysochloris asiatica | reverse complement strand
TACTTCCACAAGAAAAGAAAACTACAGACAAATATCCCTTTTGAACATAGATTTCATAATTCTCAACAAAATTCTAGGGAAGATAATGCAATAGCATATAGCATATGAAGAAATATGCAAAATGATCAAGTAGGATTTATTCCATGCATGCAAGGATTCTTCAACAGTATTAAATCAGTCAATGTATTACTAGAACAAAAGAACAACAGCAAAAAAAAAAAAACCACATGGTCACTTTCTTGATGAGAAACTGAACATCTGAAAAATACAGGAATAAAAGGGAAATTTCTCAAAATGGTTAATTTTAGTTATGAAAAATCTACAAACAATATTTTAACCAAAAGAAAAAGACTGAGAAGTTTTCACTTGAAAACAAGAATAAGACTGAAATTCTCTTCTCTCACATTTTCTTTTTAGTACATTTGAAATCTTAATCAGAGCAATAAGGGAAAGATTTTTTTTTTAAATTATATCAGAAAAAAGAGATAAAATTTATCTCTATTTTCATAGTACATGATCCTGTGTAGAGAAATTTCCAAAGAATCCACAAATAAGCCTTTAGAACTAATAGAGAAATTTAGTAAAGTTGCAGGATAAGGTCAACACAAAAATTATTTGGGTTTCTGTAAACCAATAATGAGAAATATGAAAAGGAGATTTTAAAAAACAACATTTGCATTAGTATCTAAGAATGAAGTACCTAGAATAAATACATTTAAACAAGGATGTGAAAATTTTCATTAAAAAAACTATAAAACAATGCTGAGAGAGATTACAGAAGAGTTAATTAAACAGAAGGACAATCCATGTTAATAGATT
>NW_006412818.1:0-970 GCF_000296735.1 Chrysochloris asiatica | reverse complement strand
ATAGAAGAATCTATACATTTGAATTATAGGGTAGACCAAAAGAGCAAGCAATCTTGTTTGGAAGAAGTTGAGCCAGAATGAATGATCCAATGAGGGTTGCCCAATTTAGTCTCACATAATTTGGACATGTTATCAGGAGGGACCAGTCCCTGGAAATGACAGAGTAGAGGGTCTACTAAAAAGTGGAAGAAGTCCACAACAAGGATTGACACAGTGGCTGCAGTAACGGTACCAAACCATACATCAATTATGAAGATGGTATAGAACAAGGCAGTGTTTCACTCTATTGTGCAGAGGGTCGTCGTGAGTCAGAATTGGTTGGATAGCATCTAACAGCAAAACTCTCCAGTACTTATTTTCTCCTTCCCTATTCATTATTCTTTAAAATTATTATTGTTAGGTGCCATTGAGTCATAACCAACTCATAGCGACCCTACGCACAACAGAATGAAATACTGCCTGATCCTGGGCCAACCACACAATTGTTGCCATGCTTGAGCCTATTGATGCTGCCACTTTTCCAATCCATCTCACTGGGGATCAACCTCTTTTTCTGTGATCTTCCACCTTACCAAATATGATATCCTTCTCCAGCACCTGATTCCTCCTGACAATATGTCCAAAGTATGAGAGACAAAGTTTAGCCATCCTGCCCTCAAAGGAGCACTCTGTCTACACTGCTTCCAACACAGATCTGTTAGTTGTTCTGACAGCCCATGCCACTCTCAATATTATCCTCCAACACCACAACTCAAAAGCAGCAATTCTTCTACGGTCTTCCTTATTCATTGCCCAGCTTTTGCATGCATATGATGTTATTGAAAATACCATGGCTTAGGTCACCTGCACCTTAGTCCTCAAGCTGACATCTTTGCTCTTCAACACTTTAAACAGGTCTTGTGTAGCAGATTTGCCTAATGCAATACGCCCTTTGATTTCTTGGCTGCTGCTTCCTTGAGTATTGATGGTA
>NW_006412817.1:7237-7760 GCF_000296735.1 Chrysochloris asiatica | reverse complement strand
AAAAAAAAAAAAAAATTACAATGGCAAATAGAAAATGTAGTTTCAACCCCTGGTAAACATAGCAAACATGCATGATTCCACTTCATGCACACATACAGAACTTTCTTAGAGTTTAATTTTTAAAGTGTACCATAGATGGCTTGGCAAAAGGTTTATGTATGTACAGAAAGAGAAGTTTGAAACAAATGAGGCCAGATGTTAACAGCAGGATAGAGTTGTCAGACATACCACATACAATTGTAGGATGCCCAGCAGAATTTGAACTTCAGATAAACAACAAGTTATGTTTTAGTAAAAGTGTGTCACAATTCTGCATGTGACCCTATACTTGAACACGTACTTGCTATTTATCTATAAAAAAGAAAGATTTAAATTTTTTTCTAGCTTTTTCTTGTGAACTGAGTGAAAGTTTACAGAGCAGTGCGGGGAGTGCTTAACTCTCATTGCTTGGCAAGGCCGCACTGGGGGGAGAGACATTATGCACGGCAAATGACTCTCAAAAGCTGACCCCTATCTTCCCTTC
>NW_006412817.1:2968-6792 GCF_000296735.1 Chrysochloris asiatica | reverse complement strand
GTTTATAATCTTTTAGTAGAAACAAGAAGAAACAGTTTTATCTCATACTGGGAAAGAACATAAAGGTCAGTCCGAACATCACAAAAGTATTTTTGTCAAAGTTGCCTAATGACCAGGTGCAAAGATGTTGTGACTAACTGTGTAATAATTCAAGAAAAGATAAAAGTGTCAACGCATGTACTGTGTGATTTTAAGTATAAAAAATAAAGACTTGCTGAGCTGGGCTGGCAGAGAAAGGAGAGAGAGCAGAAGCAGACAGCAGGAGTAGAGGCAGAAGTGGCAGAAGGAAGTAGAGGCAGAAGGAAGTAGAAGCAGCAGAGGAAAGCAGAGAGCAGGAGGGAGAAAGCAGAGAGCAGAGGGCAGACAGCAAAGAGCAGAAAGCAGAAGCAGGGGCAGAAACTGGAGAGAATAGCCAGACAGCAGAGAGCAAGCTGAAAAGCCTTTCGATTGTATTCATTCATTTCTTCATCAGACAATTCCGCGTATTCACTCGTGTCCCATGACCCCAGCGGAGAGCAGGAACTCTCCACAGAGCAGATCATCAGTTTTACAGACTTTGAGTCATTACATGGTTGTCATCCCCTCCCTACACCAGCAGTTAACAGCATTGACCTGTATTCACTTTAACCCCTGCACCACCATCACCCGCATCTTTCATCTGCCAACCTCCCTCTGGTAGTATATTGCCTGTTTTGCCATTATGTCAATGCATTCCTACCCTTTAGCACATGAATCATATCCTCCTCCCCCCAAAACCATCACAGATTGTTTCTTTTATCAAGAATCCACCCCCCACCACCCCAGGAATAGATAAATCATTTAAACAGCCAAAGAGCACATTCTGGAAACCAGTCTTCTGGCCAACAGCACACAGCCTTTCTCTTTCCATGAGTTAGAGTTCTCAGATGTTCAATCTCTCCATGCCATCACCTCTGCCTCCATCTCTGGTGTCTCTGTTTTTCTGGTTAGGGGCCCACATTCCACTCATACTCTTCTCTCTTGAAGGTCCTAGAGTCCTCTGTTCCTGGATTGTTGGATTAACTGCTCCCCCCTTTTTGTTACACAATCTCTACCTTTACAGTTGTGACAATTGCAATTAGTCATTATAACAATTACTCACCATTGAATCAAAAGAATCCTATCCCCATTTCCTTTCACCAGACCCATCCAGACAAGATGAAAACTATTCAGTGATGATTCTACCTTGCATTGCATGCTCTGAAACTAAACTTCATGTTGAGAACTTGTAAGCCAGTCACTTAGTGCTTTTATAGCTCCCGCCACCCCACCAATTTTAGGTAGCCAATGTCTAAGTTTCCCATCCCTATCAACCCTGTATACAGAAGGGGATAGTTCTGATCCTTGATGTGAAGGCTCCTACCCTCTTGGTTGGTATTTTCAGCTACTACATTTATAATTAAAAGTCAAGTTCATCAAATTGTAGCAATTTATACTTGCTTTATGTATCAAACTTCTTTGTCTTCCTCTAGTAGGGTTATGATCACCAAGCCATCAAAGTTGGGTCAAATGGGTACTATCTACAAGTTTGGGCATTTTTTAGTACCTCCCCCCACTTCATATCAGCTGGACGCTTGACTCTCAGCTCTAACCCTCCATGGCTAGGTCACTGTCCATGGGATGAGGAGTTCCCAAGTCTCTCCATACTTCGGGCCAACCAGCTTTTCCTTTTCTCTTTCTCAAGTCAAGGCCGATGAGTCTATAGAATGTGGTTGAACTCAGCCCATATCTTCATTGCTGTCTTTCCCCTTCTTCCACTCACCAGTAGATCAACACAGTCACCAGCAAGCTTACATGCTTGTTCGTGTGTTCCCTTTGAGTTTCAGTTTTGGAGTGGGGTTTCTGTCCTTAAGGGACTTGATTACTTACCTTGATGGCTCCCCAGTGAACAGCTAGCTTGTTCTTGTACTGGTCAGACTGCCAGTTTTGTTTTTGTTTTTGTTTTCTGTTGGCTTTTCTTTCAAGAAGTATCTTCTGTTCCTCTAGCTGCTCCAGGCTGGTCTGCATGTTCTTTCAAGTGGGAATGTCCCACCTCAGAAAGTTATGGATGGGTCTCAGGATTCTACCTAAGGTCCTATATACTACAAAGGCTCTACAGGAAGCCTATTTTACTGGGCAAGTTCTAGAACCCTTTAAGGAGCTCTGGTAGCGTAGTGGTTACGAATCGGGCTGCGAACCGCAAGGTCAGCAGTTTGAAACTACCAGCTGCTCCGCGGGAAAAAGATGAGGCTTTCTGCTCCTGTTAAGATTTACAGCCTCGGAAACCCTGTACAGGGTCGTTATGAGTCAGAACCAACTCCACGGCACATAACAACAACAACAACAAGTCAGTTATAGGCTGAAGACACACTTACAAGCTTTCTGTAATCATGTTTCCTGATATTCCTTTCTATCCCCCTCAAGTGTCTATTTTACAATAATAGGTAAGGGAAACCTATATCCATAGACAGTCAAGAATCTTAACATTATTTCCTCTTTTTTACCCATTCAGGCTATGCGTCGATCCCTGTACCCCACAGTCCTGTTGCTCCAAGGTTCAGCATGCATCACTATTTAGCCCATGCAAACCTGGCTCAGTGTTCCCCTAGCTACCTTGTTCTTCCAACCCCTACTGCTTCTTGTTTATTGCCCTTCTTTTCTTTGCATATTGCCCTCCGCAACACCTGAGCTGTGATGTGACTATCCCTTAACCTATGATCTATTGTTCCCTCCTTCCCACCTGTTATCCAACAAATAATCCCCCCCCCTTTTAGTATAGGTATCTTTTCTAAAGCTTTTATAATAATGGTCTTATGCAATATTTGTCTTTTTGTGACTAATTTCACTCAGCATAATGTCCTCAAGGTTCACCCATGTTATGTAGTAGTTTACAGCTTCATTGTTTTCTTTAAGGTAGCATAATATTCCTTTGTATGTATGTACCAAAGTTTGTTTCTACAGTCTTTCACTGATAGGTATTTAGGCTGCCTCTATCCTTTTGCTATTGTGAATAGTGTAGTGATAAGCATTGTTATGATTATATCTATTTGTATACTGGCTCATATTTCTTGTGGATATATAACAAGTAAAGGAATTTCTGGATCATGAGATATTTCTATTTCCAACTTCCTGAGGACGTGCCATACTGTATTCCAGAGTGCCTGAACCATTTTACATACCCCCCCGCCCCCGCAATGTAGGAGGATCCCAGTCTCTTCACATCCTTACCAGCATTTATTGTCCTCTGCTTTTTTGATGATATTGTGTTGTAGTTTTGATTTGCATCTCTCTAATGATGCATTAGCCATTAGAAAAATGCAAATTGAAACCACAATGAGATATCATCTCACACAAACAATAACAGGGAAGTTCAATGGTCCAGTGGTGAGGATGTTTGTTGTCTTTACATTGAGATGCAATCCATATTGGCTGTATGTAGATGGTAAATTTCTGGATTCTCTATGCTGTTCCATTGAAGTATGTGTCTTTCAGTGTACCAGTACCAGGCTGTTTGGACCACTGTAGCCAAGTAGTAGATTTTGAAATCAGGCAGTGAGAGGCCTCCAACTTTGTTCTTAAGCAATACTTTGCTTATCAGGGGACTCTTTCCTTTCCATATAAAGTTTGTTATTATTTTTTTTTTTCCATCTCTTCAAAAACTGTCATTGGATTCTGGATTGGGATTGCGTTATATCTGTAGATTTCTTTGGATAATATTGACATTTTCACAATGTTAACTCTTCCTATCAGGAACATGGTCTATTCTTCCATTTCTTGTAGTTGTATTTTGTAGTTTTCTTTGTATATGTCTTTTGCTTCTCTGGCTA
>NW_006412817.1:0-473 GCF_000296735.1 Chrysochloris asiatica | reverse complement strand
TCTTTGTTGAGTTTCTTTCTGGTTGTTCTATCCTTTTTACGAAAGTGGTATATTAAAATATTTCCCACTATTATTGTAAATTTGTCTATTTCTTTCTTCAACTCTATTAGGATTTGCTTTATATATTTTGCGGCTCGTTCATTGGGAACACAGATATTTACTATAGTTATATCACCTTGTTCAATTGACCCTTTAGTCATGAGATAACGTCCATCTTCAGCTCTAATCCTGTTTTTTGTCTTAAAGTTTACTATATCAGAGATCATTATTTTCCCTCCTCGTTTTTTATTACAATTAACTTGGTATATATATATTTCCCATCCTTTAACTTTTAATCTGCTTTTATCTTTGTGTGTAAGATGCGTCTCTTGTACAGTACATATTGAAGGATCTTGTTTTGTTATCCATTCTGCTACTCTCTGTCTGTTGACTGGTGCATCTAATTCATTGACATTCAAGGTAATTATTGATAG
>NW_006412816.1:6190-6809 GCF_000296735.1 Chrysochloris asiatica | reverse complement strand
TTACATTTTGAATACCTGCCAACCTGAGCAGCTTAACTTCTGGATCTACATCTGACAATATTATGGTGTTCTTAATCATGTTTCAATACTCTGGTGCTTACGGTATTACACTGCTATTCGTAAGGTGTTCGATGACTAAATATGTGGAAACTGTTCATGTTTTCTTCTTCCTAGTTTGTCTTCATCTGGGAGTTCAGCTAAGACTTATCCTGTTATTTACCCAGGGTATAGCTTCCAGAATCACAAAAGCCACCACAGTATGACAAAATGACAGACGAATGGTAGACTGATTATATAGTGGTAGTCTATGTGCAAACTATTGAATAATACAGACAAAATCAAAAGATTATGGAAAGAATACACAGAATCACACTACCAAAGGAAATGCTCAATGTTCAACCATTTCAAGAAAGAGAATATGATCAAGAGCCAATGATACTGGAAAATAAAGTCCAAAGTGCATTGACATCATTGGTAAAGAACAAGGCAGTGAGAATAGATGGAATACAAATTGAAATATTTCAACAAATTTATGCAGCACTGGAGGCACTCATTCAACTAAATCAAGAAATTTGGAAGACAACTACCTGGTGAACTGACTGGAAGAGATCCATATTTA
>NW_006412816.1:3801-4265 GCF_000296735.1 Chrysochloris asiatica | reverse complement strand
CAACTTTTAAGAAATATATCCATCGCAGGTCACAGAACAGAATTATGCATTGAGTTCATCACATCCTGACAGTTTTATAAACCGGCAACAGATGTGATGCATAATGCTTGTGCAGGTGTAATGGGATAAAGTAAATGCTACTCCAAGGAAGAAAACAAATCATACAAAGATTTTATCATGGAAGAAAGGAAAATTGTCTCTGATGACAACATTGTGCCTCCTACAAGGAACCTGAGAAAATCTACTCTAGGCTTCCTGTTACCCGAGGTTAAATGTCTCTGTTGCAAAACTCTAAATAAGTTACATATCTATTTTTAATTTTGAACCCCAAACTTCATAACAAACAAAGTTAAACTCTTTGTTTTGAAATATTTCTTTTTCAAATCTAAAACTTATGGTAAAAGCATTCATTATAAAATAACCACAAACAAAAAAGTCACATGCTATCTATTTTTAGGCTCAAG
>NW_006412816.1:2837-3369 GCF_000296735.1 Chrysochloris asiatica | reverse complement strand
GAACTTGAATTGCCAACCTTGCAGTTTAAAGCAACTTTGGAGTCCAGTGCATCAGCCCACAGCACCACATCATAGTCTTCAAATATTTGTCCTTAGAAGAAACTAAAATGCTGCCCAGGAATTTAAATAATTGACTTTAGTATTGCCTAGAATCCTGCTGCTTCTCTCAGGGTCCTGAACATACGCTGTAAATCATATGACAGTATGCTGTAAATCAGTATGCTGACTCAAATTATCTCCAAGAAAATGTATCCACCTGCTTTACAACCTTTACCTTAGCATATCCTCCAAATTTCTGCTACTTAATCTATCTGCTAACAATGCTGTATTTGTTTTTTGTCACAAATTTACATCTTTCTAACATCACACCTTTTTATATTTTTTATGTTGTACATTTCTTTGCATATAAACACTTTTTAAATTGGTTACAGGGTGTATGGAAGACATACCCATTAGTACCCATTAGGTATATCTTCCATACATCCTATACCCAATTTAAAAGATGTTTATATACAAGAAAATGTACAACATT
>NW_006412816.1:0-912 GCF_000296735.1 Chrysochloris asiatica | reverse complement strand
CCAGCTGCTCCTCGGAAACCCTATACAGGGTTGCTATGCATTGGAACTGACTTGATAGTACCTAACAACAACAAGAACAACGAGTCTATAGTCAGTTGCAACCTTAGTGTACTAGTCAATCTTGGAGTGCTATATGGAGAAGAGGAAAAGAAAAATAAAAAAATAAAATTACACTTTGATGTAGAAAAATGCAAAATAGAAAATTTTCTGAATGAAAAATTATTTGAATTCAATTTAATCAAATCTTAATTTTGTAGATATTTCAGTAGTAAGAAAAATATGCTAAATGACATGGTGATTTTGAAAGTTCAATGACCTTGTACATTCTAATGCAACAAAGGTTTATAAACGTTCAGTATCATTTCAAATAAAATTATTTTTCTAAATTAAAACAGAATCAAAGGACATAAAGGCAGGATGCAACATAGTTCTGAGTTGTTCCTGCTTGAACAAATTAATTATATAGGAAACTTTGAGAATTTGGTCAGTAACCTCATATGCATGTGAAAGCTGGACAGTAAATAAGGAAGACTGTAGAAGTATTGTTGCTTTTGAGTTACAGTGTTGGAGGAGAATATTGAAAGTGACATGGGCTGCCAAAAGAACCAACAAGTCTGTGTGGGAAGAGGTGTAGCCAGAGTGCTCTTTGGAGGCCAGGATGTCCAAACTTCATCTCTCATACTTCGAACATATTCTCAGGGGGGACCAGTCACTGGAGAAGAATATAATGATTGGTAAGGTGGATGTTGTTGTTGTTGTTGTTGTTAGGTACCACTGAATCGGTACCAACCCCATAGCGACCTTATGCACAGCACAACGAAACACTACCCGATCCTGGGCCAACCTCACTACTGTTGCCATGCTTGAGTCCATCCATGCTGCCATGTGGCCAATCCATCTTTTCTGTGACCT
>NW_006412815.1:0-7692 GCF_000296735.1 Chrysochloris asiatica | reverse complement strand
GACCACTGGAGCCATGTAGTGTTTTGCTTATCCGGGAACTTGATTGTAGCTCGGCTGTACGTCTGTAATTGCTGTCTCTTCTTGAGTAACACAGGGAGATAAAGAGCCCCCACCAAGGTAAAAAGAGGACAAAACACACACATACACACACACAAAAAATATATTGGACACTAAAGTCTATAATTCCAACAACAAGAACAACAAAACATAGCAAAATGTGAATAACTTTAATGCCCCTTTTTTGGCTTCTTACTTCAAGGCTGCCTGAGAAATTTCAAGATATTTGGCCTCTTTCCTTGTTTGCCTCTTTCCCTATCCTCAAGCCCATCTAGGTGTTTCTCCTAGTGAGAAATAGCCCAGGGCTGGCCAGAGCTGTTCTGGCAGACCCTCACATTTTAAGCTTCTCCTGTTGACCCTATCCCCTTCTTCAATTTTGGGCCCAGTGATCTTTGCTGAGCAGATCTGTGCATATGCATAGTAGAGCTCTCCAGGGGTGGGGGTGGGGTGTTCACTCACTAAGTCACCCCATCTAGTCACCAGAGTGAAAGTATGCAGAGAAAGAGAAATGAACACAAAAAAAGTGTTCACACCTTTATCTCTGATGTTTGTTCAGACCTTAGTGATGGCAGTTCTCTCTGTATTTAGAGAATATTTCAAAACCGATATAATGCATAAGACTTTAATAACTGAAGACCAGAAAAGTTGTGGGATGACATCAAGAACATCATACAGAAAGAAAGCAAAAGGTTATTAAAAAGTCGGTAAAGGAAAGATCAAAGCAGATTTCAGAAGAGACTCTGAAAATGGCCTTTGGATGTAGAGAATATAGCAACTGGACATAGAGTATCCAAAGAACCTGGAAGAGATGATAGCACCAAAGAGGTGAACAGAGAATTTCAAAGGGCAGCTTGAGAAGACAAAGTAAAGTATTACATAAAAATGTGCAAAGACCTGGAGCTAGAAAACCAAAATAAAATAACACATTCAGCATTTCTCACTTAGTTGAAAGAACTGAAGAAAAAATCCAAGCCTCGACTTGCAATATTAAAAGATTGTAGGGGCAAAGCGTCACATAATTCAGGAAGCAGTTAAGGAAGATGGGTGAAATACACAAAATCACTGTACCAAAAAGAATTGGCCATTGTTCAATCGTTTGAAGAGGTAGCATATGGTCAAGAGCCAATGGCACTGAAGGAAGAAGTTCAAGGTGCACTAAAGATATTGGCAAAGAACAAGACTCCAGTAATTGATAGAATAAAAATTAAAATGTTTCAACATTTTAATGAAGTACTGAAGGTCCTCCCTTGTATATGTCAAGAAATTTGGAAGACAGCTATCTGGCCAAAGGGTTGGAAGAGATCCATATTTGTGCCCATTCCAAAGAAAGATTACTTAATAGGGTGCACACATCATTAATATTATTAATATCTCATGCAAGTAAAATTTTTCTGAAGATAATTCAAATACAATTACAGTAATACACCAACATATAGCTGCCAGAAATTCAGGCTGTATTCAAAAGATCACATAGAAGAAGGGCTATCATTACTTATGTCAGATGGATCTTGACTGAAAGCAGAAAATAGAAAAATGTTTACTCATGCTTTATAGACTATGTGAAAGCATTTGACTCTGTGGCTTACAACAATCTATGAGTAACACTGGGAAAAATGGGTACTACAGAAGACTTAACTGTGCTCATGAGGAACCTGTACATAAAGCCAGAGGCAGTTGTTCAACTAGAACAAGGGGTTACTGAATTATTTATAATCAAGAAAAGTGTGTGCCAGGGTTCTATCATTTTACCATAGTTACTCAATCTGCATGCTGAATAAATAATCCGAGAAGATGGAATATATGAAGAAGAACATGTCAGGATTAGAGGAAGATTCATTAATAACCTGTGATATGCAGATGATACAGCCTTGTTTGCTAGAAGAAAAGAGGACTTGAAGTACTTACTGGTGAAAATCAGTATGGACTCCACTTCAATGTAAAGAAAACAAAGATCCTTACAACTCAACTAATAAATAACATCATAATAAGTGGAGAAAAGATTGAAGTTGTTGAGGACTTCATTTTACTTGGATCCACCATCAGCACCCATGTAAGCTTCAGTCAAGATATCAAACAACGTCTTGAATTGGGCAAATCTGCAAAAAAAAAACCTCTTTCAAGTGTTAAAGAGCAAAGATGTCACTTTGAGAGCTAAGGTGTGTGTGCCACAAGCCATGGTATTTTCAACCACCTCATATGCATGTAAAGCTGGACAGTGAATAAGGAAGACCATAGAAGAATTGATGCTAAGACCATAATGTTGGCCAAAATTATTGAAAGTACAATGGACTGCCAGAAAATGAACAAATCTGTTTTGTAAGAATTACAGATGGATTGCTCCCTTGAAGTGAGGATGGTGAGACTTCGTGTCTCACATTTTGAACATGTGGACAGAGGGACTACTCCCTAGAAAAGTAAATTGTGTTCAGTAAAGTGGAGGGTCAACAAAACTGTGGAAGACCTCCAATGAAACAGATTGGCACGGCATCAGCTACAGTGGGCTTAAACATAACAACAGTGTAAGTATGTCTCAGGACCGGGCAGTGTTTGTTCTGTTGTGCATAGGGTCGTTATGAGTTGGCATCGATTTGACTGCACTTATCAGCATCAAGTTATAACTTAAGGAACCTTAATGGTGTAAGTGGTTAGCAGTTGGTTGCTAACCTAAAGGTTGGTGGTTTGAACCCACTCAGTAGCTCTGTGGAAGAAATGCCATGATGATCTTCTATCAAGATTGCAGCCAAGAAAGCCCTATAAAGCAGTTGGTGATGATGGCAATGATGTGCCGTGGAGGCGGTTCCGACTCATAGCGACCCTGTACAGGGTTTCCGAGGCTGTGAATCTTTACGGGAGCAGAAAGTGTCATCTTTCTCCTGCGGAACAGCTGATAGTTTCGAACTGCTTACTTTAAGGTTCGCAGCCCAATTCATAACCACTACGCTACCAGAGTTATACTCTGTCAAATAGGGAGTTACCATGAGTTGGGAGCCGACTCAACAGCAGTCAACAGCAATGTTGATAACATGTATGTTTTCTGTTCTCATCTAACCTAATGGAACGTTATGAGCCATGCGTTTTAAAACCTAAAGCACTGATGAAAATAGATGAAGTCGTGCAGTAATGTACAAAAATGGATAACAGCAATTATTGTTTGTTAAAATGGATATACTCTAAATGCGTGATTAAGGAAACACAACTTTTCGACTGTGCAAGTTTAGTCTCAAAGTTCCCTCTGATCTTTAAAATTCTCTTCTCTGATTCAAGGTAGCAGAACAAACTTACTTTTACTCTATTCCCTGTTATTGAGCTTCACAAACATCAGCAACAAAAAAATGAAAAGTAGAGGAGGAAAAATTTATCCTCGGTGAAACAAGGAAATAGCCATAACCTCAAACTATGAGAAAAGCTTCCAAATACTGTGAAATTTAAATTATGGTGAGGGCGAGTGCCGAGAGCCAACACATATGTCCTCCAACCTCAGACAGGATACAGTTTTCCCCCAAAGAAAGTGTCACAATTTTCAAATGCAAATCCAATGATCTTTTGGTTAGTCTGATGAGATCTAAGATCAGAGACAAGGGTAGGAGAAGAATCTGGCAGTATTATAGAAATATTTATTCTACACTATAGAAGATAGATCCAAAGAAACCTTAAAGACAGGCTGTTTTTCATCAAATCAAACATAGGGAATTTATGACTTGAGGGACTTTACTGTAAACCATCCAAGACCCCCATGTGCCTAAATTGAAGGAGGGATTATGTTCTTAAGGGTAGGGACCTAACAGAAAAAGTGGACAAAGTATTCAGAACACAAGCCAATTACAGTATTCTTTCACCCATCATTCAGAGTAGCCTTTGCAGACTGTGACTTGCTCGATCCAGAGAAATGTGAGTTAACGTGACATGTCATTTGGGGGTTGAAGCATTTAAGGTTTGGTATACAGTTCTCCTAATCCCCTTTCCTTTTCTGATAAACCCGTAAGCTTCATACGGCAATGTTGGCTTCAAAAATGGTGATAGTACCTCCATCAGCCTGGGTATCTGAGTGACAAGTTCATGGAGCACAGCCACCATCAAACCGTAGTGGACAAATAATGTGACCAAGAAGAAAACTGTTGAAATCTTAAGCCTCCAGATTATGGGGTTGCTTGTTACCTGATCTGTTCTGATGATTATAATGTGTATGTTTCAGTTTACAAAATTATAAACTCATTATTTCTGTAGAGAAAATTCAGATGTCGTTTTTAAGTAAGAAAACATGCTTTAACAGTGCTGTACAGATCATGTATTTTCCAAAAACGTGTCATTGTTGTTTTTGTTAGGTGCAGTCAGATTGGCTCCCACTCATAGCAACCCTATGTACAAAAGAACGAAACACTGCCAGGTCCTGGGCCATCTTCACAATTGTTGCTATATGTCAGCCTATTGCTGCTACCACTGTATCAGTTCATCTCCTTGGGGATCTTCCTCTTAATCACTGACCCCCCCCTCCTCTTATGTAAGCATGATGGCCTTCTCCAAGGACTGGTCACTCCTGATAGCATGTCTGAAGTATGAGAGATGAATTTCTCACTATTCTGGCTTTTAAGGGGAATTCTGCCTACTTCTTTCAACACAGATTTGTTTGTTCTTCTGACAGTCAATGATACTTTTAATATTCTTCTCCATTTGAGTTATAGTAATAACTCAAATGCATCGATTCTACAGTCTTCCTTATTCATTGCCCAATTTTCACATGCATATGAGGCTACTGAAAGTACCATGACTTGTGTTAGGCACACCTTAATCATCAAAATGACATCTTTGCTGTCCAACACTTTAAATGTCTTGTGCAGCAGATTTGCCTAATGCAATGCATCATTTGATTTCTTGACTGCTTCCATGAGTGTTGATTCAAGCAAAATGAAGTCTTTGACAACTTCAATCTTTCTCCCGTTTTCATATTATTTACTGGTCCAGTGGTGAGGATTTTTGTTTTCTTTACATTAAGGTGCAATCCATACTGAAGGCTGTGTGGTCTTTGATCTTCATCAGTGTTTTAAACCCTCTTTGCTTTCAGCAAGCAAAGTTGTATCATCTTCATATTGTAGGTTGTTAATGAGTCTTCCTTCAGTCCTGATGACAGCTTCTTCATATAATCCAGTTTCTCCAAACATTTGCTCAGCATACAGATTGAATAAGTAAAGTGAAAGAACAAGCCCTGATATACATCTTTCCTAATTTTAAATCATTCTGTATCCCATTGTTCTTTTTGAACAATGGTCTCTTGGTCTATGTACAGCTTCCTCATGAGCACAACTAGGTGTTCCAGAATACTTATTCACTGCAGTGTTGTCCATAGATTGTCATGATCCACACAATTGAAAACCTTTGTATAATCAATAAAATGCCAGTAAACTTCTTTCTGGTATTATCTTCTGTCAACCAAGATCCACTTGACATCAGCAATGATATCCCTCGTTCCATGTCCTTGTCTGAATCTGGCTTGAACCTCTGGGAGTTTCCTGTTGATGTACTGTTGTAGCCAGTTTTTCATTGTCTTCAGCAATATTTTACTTGCATGCAATATTAATAATATTGTTAGATGATGTCTGCACCCTATTGGGTCATCTTTCTTTGGTAGGGCACAAATATGGATTTCTTCCAGTCAGTTGGCCAGGTAGTTGCTATCCAAATTTCTTGGCATAGATGAGTGAGTCCTCCAAGGCTGCATCAGTTTGTTGAAAGATTTCCATTTTTATTCCATAAGTTCCAGGAGCCTTCTTCTTTGCCAGTATTTTCAATGCACCTTGGGCTCTTCCTTCAGTACAATTGGCCCTTGATCATATGCTAGCTCTTGAAATGGTTGAACACCAACCATTTCTCCTTTTTTTTTCCTTTGTTCATAATTTATTCATAAAGTAGAGGATCAGTGAAAAAGAGGAAGATCCTAAATGAGATAGATTGACACAACAGAGCAATAATTATGAGGATGATGCAGTATTGGGCTGTTTCCTTCTTTATACATAGAATTGTTATGACTTGGAATCTACTCAACAACATCCTAAAAACAACACACACTCTATTGTTCATCCACCCTCCTTTTTTTTTCTTTTTTAAGTTTTTATTGTGAGGTTTACATGAAAGAACATCAGCTTTACATTCATCCTAATGTATTTTGTTTCCTTACAATGATCACAATCCCCTCCATGCATCATCAAATAAACAAAGGGTGCACCACACAGGCCCACCCCCTGACCGCCAGCCCACAGCCCTTCTCCCTCCTTGAGTCCAGTGTTGCCAGCCGCTCCATCTGTCCACGTCATCCTCTCTGTCTTCATCCCTGGCTTCACTGCCTTTCTGGGTAGGGTCCCGCTCTCTGCTCGTCTCACTTGATGGTCCCAGGGACCTCTGCTCCTGGGCTGCAAAATTAATCACTCTCCTCCTTTTGTCAAAAACCGTTTACCTCTATATTTCCTATCCTCACAGTCAGTCCTGATGGCAATTATTCACTATTGTACCACAAGAGTCTTATCCCCATTTTCTTTAGCCAGCCTGGTCCCAACTGATTAGAAATCATTCAGTGGTGATTCTAACTGTCCCCGTTCCTCTGTGGCCATGTCACTGCCTCTGGACCCAGGAGTCCCCAGGTCTTGCCATACTGCTGGCCATCCAGGTCTCCACCTGGGTTCACAGGAGTCTATTGAATGTGGTCGGGCTTAGCTCCCAACTTCATTTCTGTTTTTTCCCCTCTTCCCCTTATCGGTGATCAACGTGGTCACCAGCCAGACTACATGCTTGTTCATGTATTCCCCTTGAGTCTCAGTCTTGGAAGGGGGTTTGCTCTGAGGGGTCCCGACCACTTGCCTTGATAGCTCCCAGGCGAACAACTTACTTGTTCTTGTAGTAATCAGACTGCCGTTATTGTTTCGGATTTTTCTTGCCATCTTTCTTTCACAAAGTATATTCTGTTCTAGCCGCTCCAGGCTGGTCTACTCATCCTTTCCAATGGAAATTTCCTACTTCAGTGGGTTCTGGATGGGATTCTGGATTCCACCTATGGTCTTGTGCAATGTAAAGGCTCCACAGGAAGCCTCTTTCACTGGGCAACTTCTAGCCCCCTTTAAGGTATTCCAATCAGTTATAGGCTGAAGATGGACTTACAAGCTTTCTGTAGTGATGTTTCTAGCTATTCCTTTCTCCCCCCCTCTCAAGTGTCTATTTTACACTGTTAGGCAAGGGAAACCAAGATTCAAAGGACAGCCAAGCATCTTAACATCATTCCCATCTTTTACCCCTTCAAACCATGCCTCAATCCCTGTATCCCAGAGCCCTGTTGTTCCAAGGTTGTGCATACATCGGCATTTACCTCTGTCCCACTTAGCCCATGTGAACCTGCCTAACTGTTTTCCCATCTGCCTTGTTCTTCCATTCCTGACCGCTTTCTTGTATATCGAGTCCCCCCAAACCCAAGCTTTCCTGTGTCTATTCCCTACCCTGTGCTCTATCTTCCCCTTCTTCCCTCCCCTCCTCTCATTCCATAAATCCTGGTGATCTGCAAATGTATGTATACATATTTTATTTTTCCGCTTTTAGTGTGGGTTGTTTTTCTTACTCTTTTACAATAATTGTTCTGTGCAGTATTTCTCCTTTTGT
>NW_006412814.1:9360-9863 GCF_000296735.1 Chrysochloris asiatica | reverse complement strand
ATTGGAAAGCCCAAAGATTAATACTAAGAATTCAGAAACAGACAGTACATTGAAAGGGCAAAGAAGTAGAATTGAATTAATGGAAGGCCAAATTACTGAGATTAAAGACAAATCTCTCAATATTCATATGCTAGAAGAACAAGAGTCCTAGTGTGGCACTGTGGGTTAATGTCCTGGGAGTTTGAACTACAAGGTCAGTGGTTCAATCTCACCAGCCACTCCTTGGAAACCCTATACAGGGTTGCTATGGATCAGAACTGATTCCATAGCACTTAACAACAAAAGCAAACAAGGATGACAAGTTAATACAACTGTTATTCAAATTTACACACCAACCACTAAAGCCAGTGATGATGAAATTGAAGAATTTTATCAACTTAGTCTACCAAATTAGTCGGACGCTAATGCGTCAGACTGCAAAGTCATTTGAACTGCAAGATGCTTCGGTGCTTCAAGCTCACCAGTGGCTCCTTGGAAACCCTATACAAGGTCACTATGGGTCA
>NW_006412814.1:4920-5885 GCF_000296735.1 Chrysochloris asiatica | reverse complement strand
TAGCTGCAGAGTTTGACACGGGAGAGGAACTGCTGTCACTAGAAGCCAAGCATGGCACTACAAGAGGTGAATACTTGTTTGAGAGACTTGTTTTATCGATGAAAAAATTTGAGCTATCATTTGAAAAGTTAAGTGGCTTGACTATATATAGATTGAGCTCTAGCCATGATTGATTCACAAAAAGGGTAAATTGCATTTGTCAAGAAAGAATGAATTAGTTGGCCAGCAGTGTGATAAGACCTGGGGACTCTTGGGCCCAGAGTCAGTGACATAGCTAGAGTGGAGAGTGAAGCATCCAGCTGATAAGAAGAGAGGATATATGCATAAGAACACGCACACTTGCCGATAATACCCACTCGACCTGGCTTCAATGACTGGATGATCAGAGCTCAACTAGAAGAAGAAAGAAGAGGAAAAAAAGAGTAATCTGATAAACAATTTGATGAACTTGATCTACACCTATGGATGCAGTAGCTCAAAAGAGGGAGCAAATCTTTACAGTGAGGATCATTTCCACTCTCTCCATACACAGAGTAGACAGGGATGGGCAACTTGGACATTGGCTACCCAAAACAGGGAGGGGGGCTACAAAGGCAAGAAGTGACTGGCTTACAAACTTTCAAGAGGAAGCCTAGATCCAGAGGGTGCAGAGGAAGGTAGAATCTCCACTGAGTAGTAGCCAATCTGTCTGGGTGGGGCTAATGAAAGCTGGGGATCCGTCCCTTGTGGTACAATGGTGAATAATTGATGTCAGGACTGATTGCGAGAGTTGGAAATGTAAAGGTGGACGTTTTGTTGCAAAAGGAGGGGAGCGAATGACTTTGCAGTCTAGGAGCGGAGGTCCCTGGGACCATCAAGGGAGAAGAGCGGAGAGCCCTACCCTACCCAGAGAAGTAGGGATGCCAGAGATGGAGGCAGAGACGATGATGTGTAGAGATGGAGTGGCTGGGGACTTTAGACCCAGA
>NW_006412814.1:3279-4256 GCF_000296735.1 Chrysochloris asiatica | reverse complement strand
TGCTGTGGAGACTAAATGTTTTCTTCACAAATGATTGAAATAAAAAAATTATTACATTAGATATACATATCATTTATTACCTATAATTTATAATTGTATTTTACTTTCTTTAAAATTCATTAAGAACTGAGTCTCTGGCAAAGCAATCAGAAAGCATAATCCTTCTGGACTTCTGCAATTTTTTATCTCTGTTCAACCTTATGGTTTTTGTTTTGTTTTTTTCAGTTTTTAATTGTTAATTTTGTGACAGTTTGCATGAGAGATCATTAGCTTTATATTCATCCTATCTTATTTCGTTTCATTGCAATGATTACAGTCCCCTGTATGCATCATCAAACAATCAAAGGGTACACCCGCAAACTTTGGTACATACACACAATGGAATATTATGCTACCTTGAAGAATAACAAGGAAGCTGCAAGCCACCACATAACATGGATGAATCTTGGGGACATTATGCTGAGTGAAATTAGTCAGTCTCAAAAGGAGAAATATTGCATAGGACCATTATTGTAAAAGATTAAGAAAAAGTACCCACACTAAAAGGGTACAAAAAAAAAATGCTTTGATTGTTACCAGAGTGTATGGGGTGGGATGTGGGGAGGGAGGGAGAGGTGGAGCACAGAGTAAGAATAGACACAGGACAGTTTGGGTGCTATGTGTGGGGTGGGTGATACACTGGAAGGGGAAGGGGAATGGAAGAACAAGGCGGATGGGAAAACAGTTAGACAAGTTAGCATGGGTTAAGTGGGACAGAGGTAAATAATGATGTATGCATAACCTTGGAACAATAGGGCTCTGGGATACAGGGATTGAGGCATGGTTTGAATGAGTAAAAGAGGGGAAGTAATGTTAAGATGCTTGGCTGTCATTTTGAATATTGGTTTCCCTTATCTACTATTATAAAATAGACACTTGAGGGAGAGAGAAAGGAATAGCCCAAAACATCACCATAGAAAGCTTATAAGTCCATCTTC
>NW_006412814.1:0-620 GCF_000296735.1 Chrysochloris asiatica | reverse complement strand
CCTAAGACCATCAAGGGAGAAAAGCGGAGTGCGTTACCCTACCCAGAGAAGCAATGATGCCAGAGACGGAGGCAGAGATGATGACGTGGAGAGATAGAGCGGCTAGGGACCCTCGACTAAGGGAGGGAGAGGGTCTGTGAATTGATGGCCAGGGGGCAGGCTTGCTGGGTATACCCTTTGGTTGGTTGATGATGCATGGAGGGGATTGTAACCATGGCAATAAAATGATGCATGATAGGATGAATGTAAAGCTAATGTTCTCCCATGAAAACTATCACATAATTCACCAACAACTTTTAAAACAAAACACAACGAAAAAAAAATTCAACATCCACTGCTGATAAAAACACTCAACAAAGTAAGAATTGAAGGAAAATTCCTCAACATAATTAACAGCATATATACAAACCCAGCAGCCTACATTACTCTCAATGGGGAGAAACTGAAAGCCTTCCCTCTGCAAACAGAAACCAGACAAGGATGCCCTTTGTCACCACTCCTATTCAATATTGTGCTAGAAGTCTTAGCAAGAGCTGTATGGCAAGATAGGAAATTAAAGGCATCCAAATTGGCAAAGAGGAAGTAAAACTCTCTCTGTTTGCAGATGATATGAGCCTATA
>NW_006412813.1:6693-9078 GCF_000296735.1 Chrysochloris asiatica | reverse complement strand
GGTTTGAAGACTAAGGTGGACCTGATCCAAGTCATGATGTTTTCAGTAGCCTCATATGCTTATGAAAGATAGAAAATTAGTCAGGAAGACTATAGAAGAATTGATGCATTTGAGATATGTTGTTGGAGAGGAATATTGAAAGTACCATGGGCTACCAGAAGAACAGGCAAATCTGAGTTGAAAGGAATACAGCCATAATTCTCGTTGGAAGCCAAGACAGCAAGACTTCGTCTTTCATACTTGGAACAAACTACCATGGGAGGCCAGTCTCAAGAGAAGGACATCATGATTGGTAAAGTGGAGCATCAGCAAAAAAGAGTAAGACCCCCAGTGAGATGGATTGACACCATTGCAGCACAATGGGGTCAAACATAACGACAGCTGTGAGGATGATGCAGTGAGGAGTATTTAGTTCTCTTGTGCATAGCGTAAATACGACATGGAGTCAACTCAATACCTAACAACAACAACAATAAATGGGGACCTTTGTAGGCTCAAACTAAATCTAAAAATCCAGGTTAAGTAAAGATATCCCAATTGATGCTGATATCACTTGGTATTATTAAAGAATTTTTGTAATTGTTACTGTTCTTGAAGGACAGATTTTTGGTCACAGAAGAGTTCTTTTTCTTCTGGAAGAGTCTACAGTAGTGTACTGCCTAGTGGTTTATTTATTTATTTTTTAATGTTTTATTGTGAATTATGTGATAGTTTACATGGGAGAACATTAGCTTTACATTCATCCTATCGTATATCGTTACATTGCCTTGTTTACAATTCCCTCCATGCATCATCAACCAAACAAATGGTATACCCTGAAAGCCTTCCCTCTTGTTGTCAGCACACAGCCCCTCTCCCTCTCTGGGTCTAGAGTCCCCAGCCACTCCATGTCTCCACATCTCTGCCTCCAGTTCTGGCATCGCTGTTTCTCTGGGTAGGGTCCTGCACTCCGTTCTTCTCCCTTGATGGTCCCAGGGCCCTCCGCTCCTGGACTGCAAAGTCAACCACTCCCTTCATTTTGCTACAAAATGTCTATCTTTACATTTCCAACCCTCACAGTCAGTCCTGATAGTAATTATTCACTATTGTACCACAGGTGCTATCCACATCTCCTTTCATCAGTCCCACCCAGACAGATTGGATATTACTCAGTGGAGATTCTACTTTATTCTGCGCCCTCTGGATCTAGGCTCCTTCTTGAAAGCTTGTAAGCCAGTAACTTCTTGCCTTTGTAGCTGCTCCCTCCCCATTTTTCAGTAGCAAATCATCCCTATCAACCCTGTGTATTGAGGGGGTGGGAATTACCCTCACTGTAAAGATTTGTTTCCTCTTTTGAACTACTGTATCCATAGATGTAGGTCAAGTTCATCAAATTGTATCAGATTATTCTTTTTTCCCTCTTCTTTGTTCTTCTAGTTGAGCTCTGATCATCCAGCCATTAAAGCCAGGTCAAGTGGGTATTATCTGTAAGTGTGGGTGTTCTTGTGCATATGGCCTCTCTTCTTACCAGCTGGATGCTTCATTCTCCACTCTAGTCCTCTATGGCTATGCCACTGACTCTGGGCCCTGGAGTCCCCAGGTATTGCCAAATTGCTGGCCCACCAACCAGATTTCCACCTGGGTTCACATGAGTGTATTGAACATGGTTGGACTTAGCTTTCAGCTTCATTGGTATTTTCCCCTCACTTCCCCTTATTGGTGGTCAATGTGGTACCCAGTCAGAGCACGTGTCTGCTCATGTATTCCCATTAGTCTTAGTCTTGGAAGGGGGTTTGCCCTGAGGGAACCCGACACTTGCCTTGATGTCTCCTGGACAAGCAACTTGCTTGTTCTTGTAGTAGTCAGTTGGACTGCCATTATTACTTTGTATTTTTCCTGTTGGTCTTTGTTTCAAGAAGTAGCTTCTGTTCTTCTAGCTGCTCCAGGCTGTCCTTTCTGGTGGAAATTTCCCACCTCAGAAGATTCTGGATGGAGTTCAAGATTCCACCTATGGTCTTATGTTTTGCAGAGGCTCTGCAGAAAGCCTCCTTTACTGGGCACTTTGTAGCCCCATTTTAGGTATTCCAATCAGTTATAGGCAGAAGACGCACTTACTAGCTTTCTATGGTGATATTTCTGGCTATTCTTTTCTCTCCCCGTCAAGTGTCTATTTTATAATGGTATGCAAGGGAAACCAAGATTCAAATGATAGCCAAGCATCTTAACATTACCTCCCCTCCCTTTGCCCATTCCAGTTATGTCTCAGTCCCTGTATCCCAGAGCCCTGTTGTTCCAAGGTTGTGCATACATCATTATTTACCTCTGTCCCACTTAGCCCATGCAAAACTGCCTAATTGTTTTCCCATCCACCTTGTTCTTCCAATTCCCTCCCCTTTCTTGTGTATT
>NW_006412813.1:6123-6593 GCF_000296735.1 Chrysochloris asiatica | reverse complement strand
TTGTGCATACATCATTATTTACCTCTGTCCCACTTAGCCCATGCAAAACTGCCTAATTGTTTTCCCATCCACCTTGTTCTTCCAATTCCCTCCCCTTTCTTGTGTATTACCTCCCTCCCTAGCATGCAAACATACCCTGTGCTTCAACTATCCCTCCCTCCCCTCACTCCACCCCTACATCCTGGTAACCAGCAAAGAATCCCCACGGTCCCCTTTAATTTAGTATGGGTTCTTTTTCTTATTACAGTAGTGGTCCTATGCAGTATTTCTCCTTTTGTGACTGCCTAATTTCACTCAACATAATGTCCTCAAGGTTCATCCATGTTATGTGATAGCTTATAGCTTCCTTGTTTTTCTTCAAGGTGGCATAATATTCCATTGTGTGTATGTGCTACAGTTTGTTTATCCATTCTGCCATTGATGGGCACTTAAGCTGTCTCCATCTTTTTGCTATTGTAAATAGTGCTGCT
>NW_006412813.1:2187-3557 GCF_000296735.1 Chrysochloris asiatica | reverse complement strand
ATTTATTCCTAGATATTTCATCCTTCGGGCAGCTATTGTAAATGGTATTGCTTTCCTAATGTCTTTTTAATCACTGTTGCTTTTGAGATAGAGGAATCCAACCAATTTTTATATGTTGATCTTATATCCTTCCACTTTGCTGAATATTCCAGTGAGATCTAGTAGCTTTTTTACTGAGTCTTTCGGGTTTTCTATGTATAGGATCATATCATCTGCAAATAGAGAGAGTTTTACTTCCTCTTTGCTAATTTGGATGCCTTTAATTCCCCTGTCTTGTCGTATAGCTCTTGCTAAAATTTACAGCAGAATAATGAATAGGAGAAAGTGACAAAAGGCATCCCTGTCAGCTTACTGTTTGCAGAGAGATGGCTTTCAGTTTCTCTCCATTGAGAGTAATGTAGGCTGTTGGTTTTGTAGACTCTTAATATGTTGAAGAATTTCCCTTCAATTCCTACTTTGTTGAGTGTTTTTATTAGGAATGGGTGTTGGATTTTTTCAAATGCCTTTTCTGGATCAATCAATATGATCATGTAGTTCTTTTGTTTTTTCTTATTTTTATGGTGGATTACATTGATCATTTTTCTGATGTTGAACCATCCTTGCATTTCTAATATGAGTCCCACTTGATCACGAAGTATTATGTTTTTGATATGCTGCTGTATTCTGTTGGGTAGAATTTTGTTGAGAATTTTAGCATCTATGTTCATGAGGGATATTGGTCTATAATTTTCTTTCTTAGTGACACCCCTCCCTGGTTTGAGTATGAGGGTTATGTTTGCTTCATAAAATGTATTAGGAAGTTTTCCATCCTCCTCTATCTTCTGGAATGATTTGAGTAGAACTGGTGACAGCTCTTCCCTGAATGTTTGGTAGAACTCACCAGTGAAGCCATCTGGACCGGGACTTCTTTTGGTTGGGAATTTTTTGATGACCTGATCAATTTCTTCTTTTATTATGGGTCTGATCAGGTTTTCTACTTCACTCTGTGTAAGGTTGTGTTTTTCTAAAAATGTATCCATCTCTTCTAAGTTTTCAAATTTGTTGGAGTATAACTTTTCATAGTATCCTGTTATTATCCTTTTGATTTCCTTTGGTTCCATTGTGACATCTCCCATGTGGTTTCTAATGCGTGTTATTTGTGTCTTCTCCCTCTTTTCTTTTGTTAGGTTTGCCAGTGGTCTGTCAATTTTGTTTATCCTTTCAACAAACCAGCTTCTTGTCTTTTTTTATTCTTTATTTTATAGTTTTTTTCTGTTTTCTGTCCCATTTATTTCTGCTTTAGTCTTTATTATTTCTTTTCTTGTTGTGGCTGTAGGTTCCCTCTGTTGGTCTGTTTCTAATTGTTGTAGATTATGTGTTAATATTTTAAT
>NW_006412813.1:0-622 GCF_000296735.1 Chrysochloris asiatica | reverse complement strand
CAGAACTGACTTGACAGCACTTAACAATCATCCGTTTATTCTTTCAATAACACAAGTATTGATTGTCGATTTTGTTCTAAGCACTGATTAAAGGTCTAGAGATACAGTTGGGAAGACAGGTCCCAGTCCTCTTGGAGTTTATTTTTACTGAGGAAAATAGTTTTGTCAATAATGTCAATAATTTTTAAGAGTTGTAGCAAAGAAGTAGGAGTTCACTTATGAGGAAGGAAGGGGACAGTATGAATGCTATTTCTTAGAATTGCCGTGGGAGAACATAGTGATAAGATGATATTTAATAATAGTATTGAATGAGGTGAAGGAGCACATTTTGAATATATCTGAAAGAACAGCATTCCAATAACAGGAAGTGTCAAGGGGACAAACCCCTGATTTGGGGTGCCTGACTGACAAGTTCAAGGAACATTGAGGAGACCAGTGTGTCTAAAGAGAACGGAGCAAAAGGGACAATGATAGAAGATACACTATGGTAAAGAAACTTAATGTAATTTTTTAAATATAAAATTTACACACATCCATAGGTTTTATTGAACTTGCGGTTCCATGTAGCAAATCTCTCCATGGCATTTGGGAAGAATTTGAGGCATGGCTTATAGTACAGACC
>NW_006412812.1:7123-7678 GCF_000296735.1 Chrysochloris asiatica | reverse complement strand
AATTGATGCCTTTGAGTTATGGTGTTGGAGGAGAATATTGAAAGTGCCATGGGCTGCCAAAAGAAACAGCAGATCTGTGTTGGAAGAAGTGCAGCCAGAGTGCTCCTTGGAGGCCAGGATGGCCAAACTTTGTCTCTCATACTTTGAACATATTGTCATGAGGGACCAGTCACTGGAGAAGGATATCATGTTTGGTAAGGTGGAGGGGCAGAGAAAAAGAGGGAAAAACCCCAGTGAGATGGATCGGCAAAATGGCAGCATCAATGGGCTCAAGCATCACAAAGACAGTGAGGTTGGCCCAGGATTGGGCAGTGTTTCGTTCTGCTCTGCAAAAGGTCACTATGAGTCGGTACCAACTCGATGGCACATAACAACAATAAAGACACAGTGAATGGCTTACAAGTTTTCAAGAAGGAGTTTAGTTTCAGAGTGTGTTGGGGAAGGTAGAATCCCCACTGAGTAGTTTTCATACTGTCTAGATGGGTCTGGTGAAAGGAGATGGGGATATGATTCTTATGATTAAAATAGTGAATAATTGTTATCATGACTAATTGT
>NW_006412812.1:4510-6218 GCF_000296735.1 Chrysochloris asiatica | reverse complement strand
AATTTAGCACAACACTAATCCTTTTCAGTTCTGGAGATTAAAATTCCTTGCAGGTGGCTCTAGTGTGATAGAGTTCTTTACCTATTCTAGTTTCTAAAGGTCTCTTATATTCCTTGGCTCATGAACTTTTGTTTATCTTCAAAGCAAGAAATATAGTGTCTTCAGATGTTTCTCTTTTTCTTCTGATCTGTACTTGATCCTCATAACTTCTTTGACTTTTACCTTTTATAAGGACCACTGTGATCATGAATACATTGTTTCCAACCTAATTATCCACAAAAATACTCCTATTTCAAGATCCTTAACTTAATTACATCTGAAAAATCTCTTTTGCAATGAAATTTCACATATTCACTGATGTGGGGGGTTAGGGAATGTACATCATTGTTTGTTCCTTCTACCGATCACAAATGATCAATTATTACATATAATATGTGACCATAAAAGGGACAACCCATTTCACTAGTTGTCAACTAAGCTGAAAGCAATTAAATAGAAAAAGATATATTAAAAAATTAGGTATTCACTGTACATTTTACATTTTTTATTCTGGAATAACCTACCAATCCTTATTTCATTAATAATTCTAAGTGATTTGATTATTTTTAACCATAGATCTTTCTTCTACAAATGCAGAAGATTATGAGGGAGAAAATGTTATCAGTAAGTTCACTAATGGCTGTATTAAGTATAAATTAACACTCTGAGTTTTTTTCATGGGACAAGGAGTAAATTAAAAGAAGTCAACAGACTCTTCAAGTCATATGTAAATAAGAGTGCATATGTCTACGGATTAATAAAGTTAAAAGATGACAAACTTTTTCCCATAAATGTTTGAAAGCGCTCTCATATAGGAATCCTAAAGTTTTGTTGTTGTTGTTGTTGTTTGTTTTGTATTTACTATATAGTGTTGTTGGATAAAGCAGTGGACTACAAGGTCGTTTTGAACCACAAGGTCTGCGGTTCGAACTCATTAGCTGCTCCTTGAAAACCCTATACAGGGTCACTCTGAGTCAGAACCGACCCAACAGTACTGAACAACAACAATATTTGTAAAGATATGGATTCCCCAAATAGGCTTAGTATCACAGGGGAATAAAAATAATCATAAAATAATTATAAAAGTGAAGATCTATATAAGAAACACAGAAAGATGATTTGTATTTTGAAATTATTTCCATCTCAGATTCTGAAAATTAAGTATATTAGTTACTATACTTGAAGCTAGAATACCTTGTTATATACAATATTTGCTTACATAGAAGTTTTCCACGAGTGAATCAAGATAACTTGCTACTTTTCACTGTTTCTAAATTGACAACCTTCTCTTGAAGATATTCAGTCTTTTTCAATTAATTTCATACTTTTCTATATAAAACAGCAACAGTATTGACAATAGCAACGTGGAAAATTCACATTCAACATGTTGTTGTTAAGTGTCATTGAGTCAGTTCCAACTCATAGCAGCCCTGTATAGGGTTTCCAGCTATTGGCTGGTGAGTTTAAACTGTCAACCTTGTGGTTCAAACCAAATTTGTGGGCCAGTAATTTATCCCACAGTGCCACACCAGGACTCTCTCATATTCTTGTATGAGAGGACTCTCAATCTTGAGCTGTAAAAACGATGCTGGATATACATTGAGCTAAATTAACCCTTAATTTTATTCCTTTTAATTCAATTGTTTATCTAAGGCAATGTAGAAATGTA
>NW_006412812.1:0-2505 GCF_000296735.1 Chrysochloris asiatica | reverse complement strand
TAGTGAGGTTGGCCCAGGATCAGATATTGTTTTGTTCTGCTGTGCATGGGGTCACTATGACCTGGTTCTGACTCGATGGCACCTGACAACAACCACATATGCATTTACAGGCTCACTATGAGTCTGGACTGACTCTAAGGTACTTATCAGCAGCAGCAATACTCTCTGTATATGTAAACTAAGAACTTTATTTTATACATATAAACTAAGAATTTGGACTGAAGCATTTATTAAAATGGCAAATTTTCACCAGTGTTAGAATGTATTAATGTCCTTCACTTAGCTGAGATAAAGATAGAGATTGTCAGTAGTGAACATTATGTTAATTCTACATTTCATTTTATATTTATTCAGCTCAAGACATATTTGTTTTTTTTCATGCATCTCTAGCTATCTTTCTATGTTAGCTTTTTGTTAGGATTATGTCATGAAAATTTAATTTGACTATATATTTTTCTTTCTTAGAATGTTGGGGTATAAGAAATCAATCTTTACAAGCCATACTATTTCCATGAATTAAATTAGTTGACAAATGAGAGGAATATCAGCTCACATATTGGATTGTGCAATGTGAACATTATAATAGAATTACCTTAGCTGCTGTTCATCTGTCATTTTCAAGTAGTATTTTTAAAGACAAAGCAGATGCTAGTCATATGGGTATTTCAAGCAGCAGGTCATTTTGAGAGAAATCATTTAAACTTTGAAGATAAAGATGGAAGTGTATGAAACTTGTAGAATTTAAAATAAGGATTTTCCCTCTGATGTTTTTATATGATTTAAATATAAATTTGTATATTTTATAGCTTTACATGAATGGCACACATAAAGAATGTGTAAGAAAGAGAAAAGAAGACAAAACCATCTTAATTTTAATCATGTATACTCCCTTCAATTATTATTACAAATTTTTTGAGGCTAGATAACTACAATGAAGTCTTGGTGTGGTACTGTAGGAAAAGAGTTGGACTGCTAGCTGAAAAGTTAGTCATTCAAACTTCCTAGTCACTCCTCCTAAGAAACTCTACACTGAGTCACTATGAGTTGGAACTGACTTGATAGCACTTAACAACAACAACAATGAAGGTTAATGCTTTGCTTTTAGGAGAAGAATTTCACATGAGAAAGCAGATTATCTTTTTTTCTATAAATTATAAATTAGAACAATAGTACCCTTGGAAACCTATATAGTGTCACTATGAATTGGAACCAACTCAATGGCACTCAATACTAAGGTTGGCTGGAGTAGGAGACCACCAGGATGGAATAAAGTAATAAAATTTATTAACTGAGCTAAATTATTTGGGTGGTATACCTTATTTCATTATTTTTAGAAGCTTATATAATATATGCAATCCTATGGTGACACAAAGTTAATAGTTTGACTGCTAATCAAAAAGCTGACAGTTAAACATACCAGCAGCTACAGAGCAGAAAAGATCCATAAATCTGATCCCATGAAGTTTACAATCTAGTTCTACTTGATCCTGTATGTTTGTTATGAGTCAGAATTGAGTCCCTTGTACACAATATCATGACATATATTAGATACTAGTATTATATAATGTTATTTAACCCCACACATCTGTCAGTTTGTCCTGTTGTGGTAGCTTGTGTGTTGTTGTGATGCTGGAAGCTATGTCTCTGGTGTTTCAAATGCCAACAGGATCACCCATAGTGTAATGTTTTCGGTACAGTTCTCAGACAAAGAACAGACTATTGTTAAGTACCATCAAGTCAGTTCTGACTAATAACAACCCTTTATAGGGTTTTCAGAAGTCCTGGTGTGGCTGTGCAGGATAATGTGCTAGACTTCAAGGTCAGTTTGAACTGAAATTTCAACAGTTCAATCCTACAAGTTGTTACTCAGTAACCCTATACAGGGTTTCTATGAGTCGGAACTAACTCAATGGCACTTAACAACAACATAGGGTTTTCAAGAAGTTACTGGTGGGTCTGAACCGCCAACCTTGCTGTTAGCAGTCCAGTGCTTATCTTAAGTGCCACACCAGGGCTCCAAGAACAGACTAGGAAAAAGGAATAGTCAGTTCACTTCTGAGGAATTTGCTCCTAAAAGCCTTGTGAACAGAAGCAGAACATTGTCTGATACAGTGAGAGAAGATGAGCATCTCAAGTGTGATGACACTCAAAATACAATTAGGAAGGAGCTACCTCCTCAAAATAGAATCAGCCTTACAAACCTGGGAGGACAAAGTTTTCAGCATCTTCATTTTCTGATGTATCATTATTTGAAATGAAAAGAAACAGCTGCTAACACCCATTAGTAATTAGAAAATGGAAATTGTCAACAAATGAAATGGAACACAAGAAAATTGACATCCTAGGCATTTTTATTTTGTTGTTTTTGTGGCACTGTTCATTTAGACCCACCAGCTGCTCTCTGGAAACCCAATACAGGGTCACAATGAGTTGGAACCAACTTAATGGCACTTAACAACAACAAAATGGTCATTTAAAATCTAACAATCAAACTTCCGGTTTGCC
>NW_006412811.1:6623-7437 GCF_000296735.1 Chrysochloris asiatica | reverse complement strand
TATTTATTATGATTATGTCCTCTTGTTCAATTGACCCTTTAATCATGAGATAATATCCTTCTTTGTCCTTATGCTGTTTTTTGCCTTAAAGTTTATTTTATCAGAGATTAGTATTGTCACTCCTGTTCACTTTTGATTGCTATTAACTTGATACATTTTTCCATCCTTTAATAATTAATCTGTAATTGATTGACTTTATGTTAAGGTACATTTCTTGCAGACAGCCTATTGAAGGATCTGTCTGCTTATTTATTCTGCTACTCTCTGTCTCTTGACTGGCACATTTATTCCATTGATATTCAGCATAATTATAGACTGGTATGGATTGCTTGCAGTAATTCTGCTGTATTTTTGTTTGTTTGTTTCTGGTGCTACTGCTTTCTTTGTTCCATGAAGTTTCCTGTGCTAAGTTCATTACTTTGATGCATTTTCTTGTTGATTTCTTCATAGTTTTAATGCTTACAGAATCTTCACAGATTTTCCTTTCATGATTTAACATGGACATATATTAATTTTCTTTAAAGTTACCCTGTACTTTATTAATTTATTCCCCATTTTAAAACAGTTTATTTTATCTTGAGATCCACCTGATCTCTTAGACAGCTGGTGTTCTGTAGCTATACTTTTCCCTCCCTTCACTTTGTAGTTGTCCTCATCATAGATTGACATCTTTGATTCCCTATTTTCAGTTCTGTAGTAAGTTCTACTCTAGACACTTCCATATCTAGATTGAATTTTGGGTGGTGTTGCCATGTATGTCAATCTGTAATTCTTGTCTGGTGTTGTTGGTTCTCAGTTGAAAGGACTCCCTTCA
>NW_006412811.1:4250-5168 GCF_000296735.1 Chrysochloris asiatica | reverse complement strand
ACCCATCTAGACAAGATGAAAACTGTTCAGTGGGGGACTCTGTCTTCCCCCACATACTCTTAAACTAAACTCTCTCTTGAAAACTTGTAAGCCAGTCACTCTGTGCCTTTATCACCCCCTCATTTTAGGTAGTCAATGTCTAAGTTGCCCATCCCTATCTATCCCTTATTCAGAGGGTATAGGATTGACACTTGATATGAAGACTCCTTCCCTCTCAGTTGGTATTTTGAGCTACTACATCTATAAGTATAGGTCAAATTCATCAAATTGAAGCGATTTATACTCATTTCCTTTATCAAAATTTGTTTTTTAATCTTTCTCTAGTTGAGTTCTGATTATCAAGCCATCGAAGCTAAGTCAAATGTATACTATCTGAAAGTTTTGGTATTCTTGTGCATTTCCCCTCACTTCCTATCAGCTGATGCTTTACTCTCAGGTTTAGCCCTCCGTGGTTATGTCCTTGTCCATGGGATCAGGAGTCCCCAGGTCTCACCACACTTTGGACCAACCAGCCCTTCCTCTTCTCTCTCTCTTATCTCCAGGTCAACAGAACTCTATGGAATGTGGTTGAACTCAGCTCATTTCTACATTGCTGCTTTTACCTCTCTTCTGCTCACCAGTAGACCAATGTATTTGCCAGCATGCTTACATGCCTGTTCATGTGTTCTCTTTGAGTTTCAGTATTGGAGGGGGTTTGTCCTGAAGGGACTTAATTGCTTGCCTAGATGGCTTCCTGGAGAACAGCTTGCTTGTTCTTGCATTAGCCGATCATACTATTATTTTTGTTTTGGGTTTTTCCTGATGATCTTTCTTTGAAGATGTATCTTCTGTTGCTTTAGCTGTTCCAGGCAGCTTGTCCTTTCTGGTGAGAATGTCTCACCTCAGAAGGTTCTGGATGGGATTCAGGATTCCACCTAA
>NW_006412811.1:1805-2586 GCF_000296735.1 Chrysochloris asiatica | reverse complement strand
TGGAACAGCTGGTAGTTTCAAACTGCTGACCCTGAGGTTCGCAGCCCGATTCGTAACCACTACGCTACCAGATATATATATATATATAGGACTTCAGTGGCTCCCCATACAGTAAGCACTTGACTTTGAATCCACAAACTGATCCAGAGAAGAAAGATGAGGCTTTCTGCTCTGGACAAGATTTAAAGCCTTAGAAATCCCAAACAGGGTCACTATAAACTGATTGCCATTGAGTCAGTTTCAACTTACAGCAATCCTGTATGGGGTTTTCAAGGAGTAGCTGGTGAGATTGAACCACTGACCTTGCAGTTAGCAGTCCAGTGTTAATTGTACTGTGCCACTCTAGGACTCCTAACCTGCTGTCAGTAGATATAAATAGATATTTCAACAAGACTCACTCTTTCTTTGAATTCAACATCTAACTCATCATCATTTCACCTCTGGTTCTTTTGGGACATGAGCCAGTTGTCACCTCCTGATCTTCAGATTATGGGATTTGCCAGCTCCCATAGCCTCATGAGCCAGTAGCCTGACATGTGAATTGCTGATTTGGGGCTCATCAGTTCCTACAACTATCTCAGTCAGTAGAAGCCCCCAGCCTAATACCTGACCTCCACTGACAGATGGGTAATGGCTGTGCATGAGATGCGTCCATCAGGAATTTAACCTCAGTCTCCCATGTGGAAGCTGAGAATCTTATCACTAAACCTCCTCTACCATGAGACTGTGGTCCTGAGCCCTTTGGCTCAGAAATTCATTGACTTCAAATGTTTGATAATAG
>NW_006412811.1:0-563 GCF_000296735.1 Chrysochloris asiatica | reverse complement strand
TTATTTGTTTTTTTCTTGTAAAAGTATTGTAGTTTTCTATAAATTTTACAGATTAGTCCCTTTTCTGATATATTGTTACAAAAAAGGAATTTCTTTTGCAGTTTGTGGATTCTCTTTTTACTCTGTTGGTGACATTTTTAATACATATAATAAGTATTCAGGAGGTTACTATTTTGTCTTCAACTGTTAGTGTACTTATGCCATTATTTGTCCCTATTTTGTCGTAGATAATCCTTAGTTCTAGCTTTCACATAAAGGTCCTTAATAGACATTGAATTTGTTGTTGTATATGGTGTGAGATATGGGTCTTGTTTCATTCTTCAAAAATGGATTTCTAGTTTTGGCAGCACTGTCTTTTTTTTTTGGGGGGGGGTAGCATCATTTTCTGAAGAGACTATATTTCCAACCAACACTTGTCAGTTTGTCGTATTGTGGTGGCTTGTGAGTTGTTGTGTGATTTTGAAAGCTTATGCCACTGGTATTTTAAATGCTAGCAGGGTCACCCATGGTGGACAGGTTTCAGATGAGCTTCCATATGAAGACAGACTAGGAAGAAGGAGTGA
>NW_006412810.1:9165-10117 GCF_000296735.1 Chrysochloris asiatica | reverse complement strand
TTTCATGTATCCACAGCTTGTATAAAACTCATGAGAAGGTTAGTCTAAGAATATCAGGATCTAGGAAACGATTTTGTTGCCGTGTTACCAAGATAGGAAATAACAATGTTTTAGATTGTTTTCTTTTCTAAAGCACTTTTTTAGAAGTCTTTGAAACTGGTGTTTGCCCCTTGATTTATGCAATCATGATTCATTTGGATAAAATCTTTGTATTACTTCAAAAAGCATCTTCATAAGATTTTCATAGAATGAGAGCTTTCAGTTCCATAAAAAAAGGAATTCAGTCCTACATTGAAATCAGGAGCCTTCTTAGAAAAGATGAAGAATCCTGAAGTGTTTTACGTCAGGAAAATGTTCACATTGTCTATGGTTTGGCGTACCGGAATCCTGTCAGTTTGAAAAATAAAGTCTTCTGGAATTTGGATTCTAAGTTCAGATGAATAACGACTGTTGAACGAGACAATCGAGTCAAGAGAGAAAAGTATTTCACCGATAGAGTAGAAATCAAAGCTTGTGTTACATTCATGATAACGTTTTTCTAAGGACGTCAGGATCAGGAACCAATTTTGTTTCTTTCCTTGCAAGATAGAAAAGAGAACGTGTTAGAGTATGTTCCATTCCAACGGAGCTTTGAGAATTCTGTCTCTGGAACCTTGTGTTCACCCTCTTTTTAATGCAATCCTGATTCAATCACTTACAATTGTCATATCTCTTTAAAAAAGCCTCTTCATAATCTTTCCATACAATGCGATCCTCTTATTTTCACACAATGGAATTCAATTCTATATTGAAATCAATAGCTTACTTAGAAAAGGCAAAGAATCCTGCATGTGCTTTTCGTCAGTAAAATGTGCACAATGTCCTTGGTTTGACTTATTGGAATTCTGTTATTTTGAAAAAGAGACTCTTCTAGAATTTGGTTTCTAAGTAATGACTGTTGAGGATTGTGAAA
>NW_006412810.1:4739-8265 GCF_000296735.1 Chrysochloris asiatica | reverse complement strand
CTTTGAGAAGTCTCTGGAAGCTGGTGTTCACCACTTTTTTAATGCAATCATGATCCAATCAGGTACAAGTGTCATACCTCTTTCAGAATGCTTCTTCATAAACTCTTCGTACAATGCGGGCTTCTCAATTTCACAAAAAGCAATTCAAACCTCAATGGAAATCAGTAGCTTTCTTAGAAAAAGAGAAGAATACTGAATATTCTGTATGTTAGGAAATGGTGCCGAAAGTCTTTCGTTGGACACATTTGAATCCTATTAATTTGAAATCGAGAGTCTCCTAGCATTTGGTCTCTGAGTAATGGCTATTAAGGATTGTTGACTGCGACAAACGTGTCAACAGGGATAGCAATTTCACGTAAGGGGAAGTATCCAAAGCTTGCATTACACTCATGGGAACGTTTGTCTAAGGATATCAGGAGCTAGGAAACAATTTTGTTGCTGTCCTCTCAAGATACGAACTATCAGAGTTTGAGAGTGTTTTCTTTCCTAAAGGACGTTTTAGAAGTATTTGAAAGCTGTTGTTTGCCCCTGCCTGATCCAATCATGATTCATTTGAATAAAATCATTGTATCTCCTTCAAAAAGCATCTTCATAAGCTTTTCATACAATGTGAGCTTTCAGTTCCACAAAAAGGAACTCAATCCTACTTTGAAATCAGGAGCCTTCTTAGGAAACGTGCAGTACGTCAGAAAGCTGTACACATTGTTTTTGGTTTGATTTACTGGAATCCTGCCAGTTTGAAAAAATAAAGGCTTCTGGAATTTGGATTCAAAGTTCAGATGACTAACGACTGTTGAATGAGACAATCGAGTCAACAGAGAAAAGTATATCACCAATAGACTAGAAATCAAAGCTTTTGTTACATTCATGAGAACGTTTCTCTAAGGATGTTAGGATCAGGAAACAATTTTGTTTCTGGCTTAGCAAGATAGGAAATTCCAACGTGTTTGTTGCTTTCCAAAGGACTTTGAGAAGTCTCTGGAAGCTGGTGTTCACCACTTTTTTAATGTAATCATGATTCAATCAGCTACAAGTGTCGTATCTCTTTCAAAATGCGTCTTCATAAACTCTTCATACAATGCGGGCTTCTCACTTTCACGAAAAGCATTTCAAACCTCAGTGGAAATCAGTAGCTTTCTTAGAAAAAGAGAAGAATACTGAATGTTCTGTATGTTAGGAAACGGTGCCTAATATCTTTTGTTGGACACATTGGAATCCTATTAATTTGAAATAGAGATTCTCCTAGTATTGGTCTCTGAATAATGGCTATTAAGGATTGTTGACTGTGACAAACGTGTCAATAGGGATAGCAATTTCACGTAAGGGGATGTATCCAAAACGTGCATTACACTCATGAGAACGTTTGTCTAAGGATATCAGGACCTAGGAAACAATTTTGTTGCTGTCCCCTCAAGATTCGAACTAACAGAGTTTTAGAGTGTTTTCTTTCATAAAGGACCTTTTAGAAGTCTTTAAAAGTTGTTCTTTGCCCCTGCTTGATGCAATCATGATTCATTTGGATAAAATCATTGTATCTCTTTCAAAAAGCCTCTTTATAAGCTTTTCATAAAATGTGAGCTTTGAGTTCCACAGAAAGGAACTCAATCCTACTTTGAAATCAGGAGCCTTCTTAGGAAACGTGCAGTACGTCAGGAAGCTATACACTTTGTCTTTGGTTTGACTTACTGGAATCATGCCAGTTTGAAAAATAAAGGCTTCTGGAATTTGGATTCTAAGTTCAGATGACTAACGACTGTTGAACGAGACAACTGATTCTACAGAGAAAGGTATTTCACCAATAGAGAAGAAATCAAGGCTCGTTTTACATTGATGAAAACATTTCTCTAAGGATGTCAGATCCTGGAAACAATTTTGTTTCTTTCCTAGCAAGATAGAAAATAGAACGTGTTAGAATCTGTTCCATTCCAAAGGAACTTTGAGAATTCTGTCTCTGGAAACTGGTGTTCACCCCTTTTTAACACAATCCTGATTCAATTGGTTAAAATTGTCGTATCTATTTCAAAAAGCTTCTTCATAATCTTTCCATACAATGCGATCTTCTTATTTTCACACAATGGAATTCAATTATATATTGAAATCATTAACTTACTTAGAAAAGGCAAAGAACGCTGCATGTGCTGTTCATCAGTAAAATGTGCACAATGTCCTTGGTTTGACTTATTGGAATTCTATTATTTTAAAAAAGAGACTCTTCTAAAATTTGGTTTCTAAATAATGACTTTTGAGGATTGTTCAACAAGACAAATGTGTCAAAATGAGAGCAAATTCATGGATCCAAACATGTATTGCACTCATGAGAACGTGTGTCTAAGGATATCAGGTTGTCTAAGGATATGCAGAATTTCTTTCGTTTGACAAATTGGAATCCTATTAATTTGACAAAGGGTGTCTCCTAGTATTTGGTCTCTGAGTAATGACTCTTCAGGATTGTTGACTGATACAAATGTGTCAACAGGGGTAGCAATTTCGTGTAAAGAGAAGTATCCGCAGCTCGTATGACACTTATGAGAACCTTTGTCTAAGGATATCAGGATCTAGGAAACAATTTTGTTTCTCTCCTAGCAAGATAGGAAATAACACCGTTTTAGAGATTTTCTAACCTATCGGATCTTTTAGAAGTGTTTTAAGGCTATTATTTGGCCCTTGCTTGATGCAATCATGATTCAATCGCATAAAATCTTTCTATCTCTTTCAAAAAGCCCCTTCATAACTATTTCATACAATGCCAGCTTTCAGTTTGAAAAAAAGGAATTTAATCCCACACTGAAATAAGTAGCTTTCTTAGAAAAGGTGAAGAATCCTGAATGTGCTCTACAACAGGAAACTGTACACAGTGTCTTTACTTTGACATACCAGAAACCTGTAAGTTTGAAAATTAAACCTTGTGGAATTTGGTTTCTAAGATCAGATGACTAATGACAGTTGAACAAGACAATCGAGTCAACAGAGAATGGTATTTCACCAAGAGAGTAGAAATCAAATCTTGCATGCCTTTTATGAGATCCTATCTCTAAGGATGTCAGGATCAGGAAAAAAATTTGTTTCTGTCTTAGCAAGATAGGAAATCCCAATGTGTTTGTTGCTTTCCAAAGGACTTTGAGAAGTCTCTGGAAGCTGGTGTTCACCACTTTTTAATGCAATCATGATCCAATCAAGTACAAGTGTTGTATCTCTTTCAAAATGCTTCTTCATAAACTCTTCATACAATGCGGGCTTCTCACTTTCACAAAAAGCAATTCAAACCGCAATGGAAATCAGTAGCTTTCTTAGAAAAAGAGAAGAATACTGAATGTTCTGTATATTAGGAAATGGTGCAGAATGTCTTTCGTTGGACACATTGGAATCCTATTAATTTGAAAACGAGAGTCTCCTAGTATTTGGTCTCTGAGTAATGGTATTAAGGATTGTTGACTGCTACAAACGTGTCAACAGGGCTAGCAATTTCACGTAAGGGGAACTATCCAAAGCTTGCATTACACTCATGAGAACGTTTGTCTAAGGATAT
>NW_006412810.1:3465-4549 GCF_000296735.1 Chrysochloris asiatica | reverse complement strand
TTTTCACATAATGTTTGCTTTCAGTTCCACAGAGAGTAACTCAATCCTACTTTGAAATCATTACCTTTCTTTGGAAACGTGCAGTACGTTAGGAAGCTGTACACATTGTCTTCGGTCTGACTTACTGGAATCCTGCCAGTTTGAAAAATAAAGGATTCTGGAATTTGGATTCTAAGTTCAGATCACTAATGACTGTTGAACGACACAACTGATTCAACAAAGAAAGGTATTTCACTGATAGAGGAGAAATCAAAGCTAGTTTTACATTCATGAGAACATTTCTCTAAGGATGTCACATCCAGGAAACAATTTTGTTTCTTTCCTAGCAAGATAGAAAATAGAACGTGTTGGAGTTTGTTCCATTCCAAAGGAGCTTTGAGAATTCTGTCTCTGGAACCTGGTAGTCACCCCCTTTTTAACTCAATCATGATTCAATCGGTTACAATTGTCGTATCTCTTTTATAAAGCCTCTTCATACTCTTTTCATACATTGCTATCCTCTTATTTTCACACAATGGAATTCAATTATATATTGAAATCATTAGCTTACTTAGAAAATGCAAAGAATCCCACTCTTGAGAACGTGTGTCTAAGGATAACAGGATGTCTAAGGATATGAAGAATGTCTTTCGTTTGACTTTTTGGAATCCTATTAATTTGACAAAGGGTGTCTCCTAGTATTTGGTATCTGAATAATGAGTATTCAGGATTGTTGAGAGAGACAAACGTATCAATAGGGATAGCAATTTCATGTAAAGAGAAGTATCCACAGCTCGTATGACACTCATGAGAACCTTTGACTAAGGATATCAAGATCTAGGAAACATTTGTGTTTCTTTCCTAGAAAGACTGAAAATAGAACGTGTTAGAGTTTGTTCCATTCCAAAGGAGCTTTGGGAATTCTGTCTCTGGAACCTGGTGTTCACCCCCTTTTTATTGCGGTCCTCATTCAATTGGTTACAATTGTTGTATCTCTTTCAAAAAGCTTCTTTATAATCTTTTCATACAATGCGATCCTCTTATTTTCACACAATGGAATTCAATTATATATTGAAATCAGTAGCTTACTTAGAAAAGGCAAAGA
>NW_006412810.1:1924-3365 GCF_000296735.1 Chrysochloris asiatica | reverse complement strand
TATGACACTCATGAGAACCTATGTCTAAGGATATCAGGATCTAGGAAACAATTTTGTTTCTCTCCAGGCACATAGGAAATAACACCGTTTTCGAGTGTTTTCTATCCTATAGGATCCTTTAGAAGTATTTTAAGGCTGTTATTTGGTACTTGCTTGATGCAATCATGATTCAATCGCATAAAATATTTGTATCCCTTTCTAAAACCCCATCATAAATATTTCAAACAATGCCAGCTTTCAGTTTGAGAAAAAGGAATTTAATCCTACATTGAAATATGTAGCTTTCTAAGAAAACACGAAGAATCCTGAATGTGCTCTACAACAGGAAACTCTACACAGTGTCTTTGGTTTGACATACCGGAATCCTGTAAGTTTGAAAAATTAAGCCTTCTGGAACTTGGATTCTAAGTTCAGATGACTAATGACTGTTGAACGAGACAATCGAGTCAACAGAGAAAGGTATTTCACGAAGAGAGTAGAAATCGAAGCTTACATTCCATTCATGAGATCCTTTCTCTAAGGATGTCAGGATTTAGGAAACCATTTTGTTTCTTTCCTAGAAAGATAGAAAATACCAACATGTTAGAGTTTGTTCCTTTCCAAAGGACCTTAGAGAAGTCTCTGGAAACGGGTGGTCACCCGTTTTTTAAGGCAATCGTAATTCAATCAGTTACAATGGTTCTGTCTCTTTCAAAAAGCCATTTCATGAACTTTTCATACAATGCGAGCTTCTCAGTTTCACAAAGAGCAATTCAATCCTAAATTGAAATCAGTAGCTTTCTTAGGAGACAAGATGAATTCTTAATGTGCTGTACGTCATGAAACTGTGCAGAATGTCTTTCGTTTGACTTATTGGAATCCTATTAATTTGACACAGAGAGTCTCCTAGTATTTGGTTTCTGAGTAATGCCTATTCAGGATTGTTGACTGAGACAAATGTGTCAAGAGGGATAGCAATTTTATGTACAGAGAAGTATCCACAGCTTGTATAACACTCATGAGAACGTTTGTCTAAGTATATCAGGATCTGGGAAACGATTTTGTTGCCCTTTTAGCAAGATACGAAATGACAATGTTTTAGATTGTTTTCTTTTCTAAAGCACTTTTTTAGAATTCTTTGAAGGATAGTATTTGCCCCTTGATATATACAATCATGATTCATTTGGATAAAATCTTTGTATCTCTTCATAAAGAATCTTCATAAGATTCTCATGGAATGAGAGCTTTCAGTTCCATAAAAAAAGGAATTCAGTCCTACATTTAAATCAGGAGCCTTCTTAGAAAAGGTGAAGAATCCTGAATGTGTTCTACGTCAGGAAACTGTACACATTGTCTATGGTTTGACGAACCAGAATCCTATAATTTTGAAAAATAAAGTCTTCTGGAACTTGGATTCTAATTTCTGATGACTAATGAATGTTGAATGAGACCATCGAGTCAA
>NW_006412810.1:0-1307 GCF_000296735.1 Chrysochloris asiatica | reverse complement strand
GACAATGTTTTGATTGTTTTCTTTTCTAAAGCACTTTTTTAGATGTCTTTGAAGGCTGGTGTTTGCACCTTGATATATAAAATCATGATTCATTTGCATAAAATCTTTGTATCTCTTAATAAAGCATCTTCATAAGTTTTTCATAGAATGAGAACTTTCAGTTCCATAAAAAAACGTATTCTGTGCTACATTGAAATTAGGAGCCTTCTTAGAAAAGGTGAAGAATCCTGAAGGTGTTCTATGTCAGGAAACTGTACACATTGTCTATGGTTTGACGTACTGGAATCCTATCAGTTTGAAAAATAAAGTCTGCTGGAACTTGGATTCTAAGTTCAGATGACGAACAAATGTTGAACGAGATAATCGAGTGAAGAGAGGAAAGTATTTCACCGATAGAGTAGAAATCAAAGCTTGTGTTACATTCATGAGAACGTTTCTCTAAGGATGTCAGTATCAGGAAACAATTTTGTTTCTGTCTTAGCAAGATAGGAAATTCCAACGTGTTTGTTCCTTTCCAAAGGACCTTTGAGAAGTCTCTGGAAGCTGGTGTTCACCACTTTTTTAATGCAATCCTGATTGAATCGGTTACAAGTGTCGTATCTCTTTCAAAATGTTTCTTCATAAACTCTTCATACCATGCGGGCTTCTCACTTTCACTAAAAGCAATTCAAACCTCAATGGAAATCAGTAGCTTTCTTAGAAAAAGAGAAGAATACTGAATGATCTGTATGTTGGGAAATGGTGCCAAATGTCTTTCGTTGGACACATTGGAATCCTATTAATTTGAAAATGTGAGTCTCCTAGTATTTGGTCTCTGAGTAATGGCTACCTAGTATTTGGTCTCTGAGTAAAGGCTATTAAGGATTGTTGACTGCAACAAACGTGTCAAGAGGGATAGCAATTTCACGTAAGTGGAAGTATCCAAAGCTTACATTACACTCATGAGAAAGTTTGTCTAAGGATATCAGGAGCTAGGAAACAATTTTGTTGCTGTCATCTCAAGATACGAACTAACAGAGTTTTAGAGTTTTTTTCTTTCCTAAAGGACATTTTAGAAGTCTTTGAAAGCTATTGTTTGCCCCTGCTTGATGCAATCATGATTCGTTTGGATAAAATCATTGTATCTCCTTCAAAAAGCCTCTTCATAAGCTTATCATACAATGAGAGCTTTCAGTTCCACAAAAAGCAACTCAATCCTATTTTGAAATCAGGAGCCTTCTTAGGAAACGGGCAGTACGTCAGGAAGCTGTACACATTGTCTTTGGTTTGACTTACTGGAATCCTGCCAGTTTGAAAAATAAAGGCTT
>NW_006412809.1:6114-7793 GCF_000296735.1 Chrysochloris asiatica | reverse complement strand
CCCTCTAAACTCTGCCAGGGCAGGGTGGCTGCAGAGGGAGTTCCGTCTCCAGATTCCTAACTCACATATGGTGATTTTTTTCATTTGCATGTGTGGGAAATTGACATCCTGGACCTTATGGTAGATCCAGAGCTCTGGTGTTGTTCTGTGAGTGTTTCCTTCATGAGTTTCCAGGTCCTCCACCACGGACCCTTCCCTACCTGGCTCTCTCTACTGCTGCCCAAACCGGAAGTCACTTTACATATATTCTTGAATCTCCAATTTCCTTTATAATTTCAATATTTTCCTCTCTAGTGATGTTTTTCTTTCACTGACAAACTTGTACAAATATATTGCACCTAAAAACAAACAAAAATGCAAACACTTTCTTTTACTTTTGAGTATTTTCTCTTGCTACCTTGATTTTGTTATTCACCACAAATTCAATCATCTTGAAAGTGTTGTTTTATTTACTCTTTTTATTTTCTGAACTTTCGTTTATTGCACAACTCTTTAAAATCAGCCTTTTGTTCAGGCAATGCTTTTAAACTACTCTCTTTTTAAAGTCACTGCTGTTGTTAAGTGCAGTGAGTGGATTCTGACTCATAGTGACCTTGTCTAGGGTTTTCGAGGTGAGTTTGAGCTGCTGAGGTTGAGCCACAGAGCTTGTGTTTAGCAGTTCAGTGTTTATCCTACTGTCCAATGACACTTTTTAAAGCAACTGTTGTTGTTGTTAAGGGCCATTTAGTTGGTTCTGACTCATAGCAACTCTGTATAGGGTTTCCGAGGAGTGATTGTGTCCACCTTTCAGTTCAAATAGACCTCACAGTCCAGGACATTCGTTCTACTGTTGCATCATCAAATCCAATGGATAGTTTTTTCAGTCTTCTCTTACTTCCATTGGATTATATTGCTAAATGCTGTCAAGTTGGTTATAAACTCATAGTGACCCTGTATAGAGTTTCTAAGGCTGTAAATCTTTTTGGGAGCAGAAAGTCTCATCTTTCTCCCTTGGAACTGTTGGTGGGCTTGAATCACTGACCCAGTGGTTCGCAGTCTGGTATTTACCCTATGGAGCCACTGTGCTCCCCATTGGATTATATGTCATATTTCCTTTTTAAATATTTTAATTCTTTGGCTTTAGCTCTACTTTCACCTCTCTCATTATTTTCATTTCTTCATAGACTCTTGCTTTCCAGTTGAGTTTCTTTTTCCTCTGCATTATAATAGTCTTACATGCATGCATTTATTTATCTAATCCCACAGGTTTAGTGATTTTGAACAGGGTGATGACCCCAATATCTGAATTTACTTTTAGATCTGGCTCTTAAAGACTACCTAGTCACAAATCCCAAGTCTTGCTGATAGTCTTCTCCTTTACCTCATTTACTAATTTATCAGAACTATGCATGGGTTGTACGAAATGTTGGCAGTACAAAAATGAGATGAAATTTTTGTAATATCTTTGAGCTTATTTTCTGGTGGTAGAGGTAAAAAACAACAACAGGTAAATCATAAAAACTAGTAATTATAGTTTGTGGCAATTCCTTTGTAGAAAATAAATACTAGGCTTGTTTGTTTTAGTCAGTTCTGATTCATAGTGACCTTATGCACAACAGAGCAAAAACACTGTCAGACAATGTTTCCTTCTGACACTAGGCTTAGTCAGAGAATATTGAGAAGAATCTATACTAGATAAA
>NW_006412809.1:3198-4394 GCF_000296735.1 Chrysochloris asiatica | reverse complement strand
TATCTTTCCCACATATTCAGTAGCTAAACATTTATTAGCACATTATTGACCATTTTTATTATCACTTACTACAGTGTAACTACAGGTAGTCCCCAACTTACGTATTTGAATTATAACAAACCATACGTATGATCATTACATTTTCTTTTTTTGTACATACTATCATTAGTAGAAAGGTGCTATATTCAATGTTGTAACATATGATTTGTTGATTATTAGATGTTCACTCTTAGATTTCACTTCTCGTTGTTGTTAAGTGCCATCTAGTCAATTCCGACCCATAGCAACCCTGTTTGGGTTTCCAAGAAGCAGCTGGTGAGCTTGTACCACCAACTCTGCAGTTCAAACGACTTTGCAGTCCGATGCATTAGCCCACAGCGCCACACCAGGACTTAGGGATATTGAAATATGGGATTTATAAAGATATTGATAATAAAGGGCAATAATAATGAAAACTGAAAAAGAAATGTTCAACTTACATCAGAAACCACTTAAAATGGTACCATCAAAGCAAACATTCATAAGTTGAGGACTTCCTATATTCTCCACTCTCTATATTGATTTCAACTTTCCATTCTCTGAAAATCATTGCTATTTTAAATCTCATTAGCTCACTTAAACCCCAGTACTTTTAGGACTCCTCCCTATATCTTTCATAAGTAAACCCGACCAACTCTTCACTTCCCACTAACCCACTGTTATTGGGTTACTTATCCAATTTACTTTTTGATCCTTATAATATCCCCTTCCTTAATGTAGTGTGTTCTGTGTTGGGTTGCTAACTATAAGGTCAGTAGTGCAAATCCACCAGCTAGTACATGTGAGAAAGATGTGGCTTTCCACTCCCATAAAGATTTATAACATAGGAAATTCTATACAGGACAGCAACACCATAGCATGAGCTCTGGACTGATAATCACAAGGTCAGCAGTTCAAACTCTGTAGCCACTCTCTGAAAACATACAGGGTGACTATGAGTTGGAACTTTTGAAGAATAGGTATTTCAGGACACTTGATTGTGCTCATGATGAACCTGTGCATAGACCAAGAGGCAGTCATTAGAAGATAACAAGGGGTTCAAACTGCCCTTTCAGTCTAGTGCTTATATTGCAGTACGACACCAAGACTCTGACCATTATGATTGTTGTTGGGGTTATTGTGCTGTCGAGTTGGTTCCGACCCAGAGCATTTCTGAG
>NW_006412809.1:0-1054 GCF_000296735.1 Chrysochloris asiatica | reverse complement strand
TCTTTTACCTCTTTCTTCCATTTTTGTTAATATCTCTATGCTAGAAAGCAACATTCAGAGTCTTTCTGACATCCATTTTAATTTTTTCCTTTTTTCTCATTAATGACCTTTTGCTTTCTTCCTGTATGCTGTTCTTGATGTCATCCTTCAGCTCTCCTGGTCTTTAGTCATTAGTGTCTAGCACATTAAATCTGATTTTGAGATGACCCTAAATTCAGGTAAAATATGTTCAAGGTCACAGTTTGACTTTCATGGACTTGTTTTAATTTTCTTCCACTTCAGCTTAAACTTACAAATGAGCAAATCAATGCTCTGCCACAGTCTACTCCTGGTCTCATTTTGGCTGATGATATGGAGTTTCTCCATTGTCTCTTTCCACAGATGTAGTCAATTTAATTTCTGCGTAATCCATCTGGTGAATTCTATGAGTATAGTTGTCTTTTATATTGTTTTAAAAAAGTATTTGCAATGAAGAAGTCATTGGTCTTGCAAATTCTACCATGCAATCTTTAAAATCATTTCTATCACCAAGCACATATTTTCCAACTACCGATCCTATCTATATGCTGCCAACCTTTGCATTCCTATCATCGGTGAATATCAATACATTTTTTAAACTTTTTCTTTTGAATCGAGTGAGAATTTACAGACATGATCATCAGTTTTACATAAAACAAATCATAAACTTTGTTTCATATCAATGACTGCAATCTCCTCTATGGAATCATAGTCACCTGGTTCCTTCTTGTGGCTCTTATTTTTCTTCCACCCACCTTCCCGTCCTTTCTCACCATTGTCCTTAGGTACATGTTGCTCCTTTGATTTTAAATGATCAACAGTTCCATCATTCATAGTGAGCATATCTTACTAGTGTTGTTACCCCTATATACCTATCCACTGCTTGGCTGAAAGTTGTTCCCTCTATATACCCATCTACTGCTTAGCTGAAAGAGAGTGTGTTCCTGTCCAGATCTGAAGGGTGGGTAAGAGTCACAGTCTCGGGTTCCTCTAGTCTCTTTTTGACCAATAAGCTTGGTCTTATTATTATTATTTT
>NW_006412808.1:0-7732 GCF_000296735.1 Chrysochloris asiatica | reverse complement strand
CATTCCATTGGGTCACCTCTCTTTGAAATGGTCACAAATATGAATCTCTTCCAATCAGTTGGCCAGATAGTTGTCTTCCAAATTTCTTGGCATATATGAGTCAGTGCCTCCTGTGCCGCCTCACTTTCTTGAAAGATTTCAGTTTTTATTCCATCAATTCCTGGTGCCTAGTTCTTTACCAATTCCTTCAATGCACCTTGGACTTCCTCCTTCAGTATCATTGGCTCTTGATTATGTGCTACCTCTTGATGTCATCCCACAACTCTTCTGGTCTTCAGTCTTTAGTGTTTAATGTATCAAATCTGTTCTTCAGATGATCTCTAATTTCAGGTTGGGTATATTCAAGGTCATATTTTGGTTCTCGTGGACTTGTTTTCATTCTTTTTAGCTTCAATGTGAATTTGCACATGAGTAATGGATGGTCTGTTCTACAGTCTGCCCCTGGCCTTGTTTTCACTGATGATATGGAGCTTTTCCATCTTCTCTTTCTGCAGATGTAGTCAATTTTATTTCTATGTATTCCATATGGTGAGGTCCATGTGGATAGTCGTCTCTTATGCTGTCTAAAGAAGGTATTTGAAATGAACAAATCATTGATTTTTCAGAATTCTATTATGAATTCTCCAGCATCATTTCTATCACCAAGGCCATATTTTCCAACTACTGATCCTTCCTCTTTGCTCCCAACCTTTGCATTCCACTTACCAGTAATGATCAATATGTCTTGATTGAATGTTTGATCAATTTCAGGTTGAAGAAGTTGGTAGAATTCCTCTATTTCATCTTCACTGGCTTTAGTGGTTGGTGCATAAATTTGAATAATAGTGGTATTAACTGGTCTTCCCTTTAGGCACATGGATATTTCCTATCACAGACAGAGTTGTAGCTCATGACTGATCTGGATATGTTCTTTTTGATGAAAAATGTAATACCATTCCTCTTCAGTTTTTCATTCCCAACCATGTGGTTGTCAGATTCAAAATGGCCAATACCAATCCATTTCAGCTCACTAATGCCTAAAATATCGATGTTTATGCATTCCATTTCATTTTTGACAACTTCCAATTTTCCCAGATTCATACTTCATATATTCCATGTTCTGATTTCTAATGGATGTTTACAGCTTTTTCTCTTCATTTTGAGTTGTGCCCCATCAGCAAATGAAGGTCTTGCAGCCTTTTCTCCCACAAGCTTTACTCCATTCACTTTATCATGGTCAACTCTACTTTGAGAAGGCAGCTCTTCCCCAGTTGCATTTTGAGTGACTTCCAACCTGAGGAGCTAATTTTCTGGCACTTTATCTGACAGTGTTTCTCTGCTATTCATAAGGTTTTCAGTGACTAAATTTTTCGAATTAGTTAGTCACTCTTTCTTCCTAGTCTGTCTTTGTCTGGAAACTCATCTGAAACCTGTCCACCATGGGTGACCCTGCTGGTATTTAAAATACTGGCTTCATAGCTTTCAGAATTACAGCAACTCACAAGCTACCACAGTATGACAAACTGACAGATGAGTGGTGGCCGTTTGGTTTTAAGTGGAAACTGTCACTTTAAATTTTGAGAATATCTGTGTGCATGTGTAGCAGGACCCTCCAGGGGTGGGGGTTGGCTGTTCATTTGCTAAGGCATCCCTCGTAGTCACCAGAATAGAGGTGCACAGACAGCAAGAGACCAATGAACAGATACCAAAAAATGAATGTCCACACCTGTATCTCTGAGATTTTGTAAGGCGTTCGTGACTGTTTTGATCTTTCCCCCACTTGGTTTCTCCCAAGATGGTGGTTCCAGGAGTAGCTGAGCAGTTTGAACTAGAAAACAATGGATTTCTTGATTCTGCTACAAATTCCCCTAGCTGTAAGCCTTTCAATCTTCTAAATATTCCTTTATATGTTGTTCAGAGTTCTAGCACCATCCTCTGAGCCAGCTTGGTCTGGTATTGTGTGTTGTTGGTGATGGAGCTCCTCACATTATTTAGATAGATAGATAGATAGATAGATAGATAGATAGATAGATAGATATAGATATAAATAGTGATAAAGATTTTTTTAAGATTATTATTAGTTCTATTCAAGCTCTTTGGTAGGGATTGTTCTACTCTTTTGCTGTTGGGCTGCTAACTGAAAGGTCAGCATTTGGAACCCACCAACTTCTCAGCAGGACAAAGATGAGGCAGTTTTCTCCTTTTAAGATTGCTTTCTTCATTTATGATGAGTCCTGATGTCATTCCACATCTTGTCTGGTCTTTCTGCCTCATTTCTATCACCAATGCCATATTTTTCTGTTAAAGATTGAAGTTGTCAAGGACTTCATTCTTCTTTGATCAACTATCAACACTCAAGGAAGCAGCAGTCAAGAAATCAAACAGCGTATTGCATTAGGCAAATCTGCTGCACAAGACCTTTTTAAAGTGTTGAAGAACGAAGATGTCAGCTTGAGGACTAAGGTGTGCCTGACCCAAGCCATAGTATTTTCAATAACCTCATATGCATGTGAAAGCTGGACAGTGAATAAGGAATACCGTATAAGAATTGATGCTTTTGGGTTATGGTGTTGGTGGAGATTATTGAAAGTGCCATGGGCTGCCAAAAGAACCAACAGATCTGTGTTGGAAGAAGTGCAGCTAGAGTGCTCCTTGGAGGCCTGGATGGCCAAACTTTGTCTCTCATAATTTGGACATATTGTCTGGAGGGACCAGTCTCTGGAGAAGGATCTCATGTTTGGTAGGGTAGAGGGTAAAAGAAAAAGAGGAAGACACCTAACGAGATGGATTGGCCAAGTGGCTGCATCAATGGGCTCAAGCGTGGGAACAATAGTAAGGTTGACCCAGGATTGGGCAGTGTTTTGTTCTTCTGTGCATGAGGTCACTATGAGTTGGTATCGACTCGATGGTACCTAACAACAACAACAACAACAAGTCCTTCTTTGATTCCAACTTTGGCATTCCAATCACCAGTAATTTTCAATGTGGCCTGGTTGCATGTTTGATCAATTTCAGACTACAAAAGTTAGTAAGAATCCACAATTTCTTGATCTTTGGCATTAGTAGTTAATGTGTAAATTTGAATAATAATCATTAACTGGTCTTCCTTGTAGGTGTATGGGTATTATCCTACCACCAGCAGTATTGTACTTCAGGAATGATCTTGAAACATTCTTTTTAACAATGAGTGAGCTGCCGTTCCTCTTCAATTTGTCATACTTGGTAAACAATATGATTGTCTGATTCATAATGGCCTCCATGGTGTCTCTGGCAGATCCAAAGCCAAGGTGACCTGGTTGTCTAGGGTGTGAATGCAATGGTGAAAGGTGAAAAGCAGCTTCACAACTATCACCAAGATGTTTCCCAATGCCAAGGATAAGGAATAAGGGGCTATCTTGGCTGTGGGCCAGCTGGTCCTGATGCCAAAGCAGTTATACATATTCGTGGCCTCCCTGGAGGAAATTGCCAACACAAGCAAGAAATCCTGAAGAATCCCAAGTTTCACATGCAGTTCCAGTATAAACACACCACCATTTGAGTGGGTTCCTTGTGTGGGAAAGGATTTTAGTCTGAAATTCTGAACATGGGCATCCAGATTATCTAAGTGTATCTAGTTTGAAGTTCTGGAATGGAGGTCCAATAACTGGTGGGAATTCAGCAGTAGGTGTTGAAAGGAAAAGGCATGTTGGCACAGGATATCAGTCAAGACCACTTGATCATAACCATCAAGAAATTAAAGGCTCTTGGTATTGAATTTGGTTTCGTTCCTCTGGGCAGCGTTTACCTCAGGCACTCTGTTGTAACTGAGCTCAGGATGGATTCCACTGTGGTGCTGCAACTGGCAGAGAAAATAGTGATTTTTCTCTGCCAGCTGAAATCAAAGGGAAATCAAAGCCAGTCTTAAATGGGAGGCAGGGTGAATGTGACAAGTGCTGGTGCACCTGCTGGCGAAAGGGCTGGCTGCCTAGACTTCCAGGCTCTCAGGGAGACACACTGCTGACTGCCAGCTGTTTCCACTGACATCGGCTCCTAGGAGATTACAGCTGAGGAGATCAGAGGAGCCCTTCTGTGACTCCTGGAGTGTGGGCGAGGGCACAATCATTGTTCAGATTGTATTCACCAAGATATCTTGAAAGAAAGAAATAGAAAAAACAAAATGTCAAAGCACTGCATTTTACCTCATAATGCCTAGGATATGAGTCTTTCAGTGTTCTACTTCACTTTAATATTTTTATTATTATGAATTGAGAAGTTATATAGAACAGATCATCAGTCCACATTCAACAAATCCTGTGCTTTGTGTCATTACAATGATTGCAATCCCTTCCATGTATCATCAGTTAACAATATTTACCTTCAATCAATTTAACTCTTACATTCCTCCCTGGGTCATCCACTAACTTCACCTTTTCTGTGCCAACCTCCTTCTTGTTATATATTGCTTCCCCATCACTCACGCAGGGTTGTAATCCCAGACCATAGTTATTCAATCTGTATGCTGAGCAAATAATCTAAGAATATGAAGAAGAATGTGGCATTTGGATTGAAGGAAGATTCAGTAACAACCTATGATATGCATATGATACATTTTGCTTAGTGAAAATGAAGAGGACTTAAAATATTTACTGATGAAGATCAAAGACCACTGCCTTCAGTATGGGTTACACCTCAATGTAAAGAAAATAAAAATCCTCATCACTGGACCAATAAACAACTTCATGATAAATGGAGAACAGATTGAGGTTGTCAAAGACTTCATTTTGCTCAGGTTAACACTCAGAAAAGCAGCAGTCAAGAAATCAACCAGTGGATTGCATTAGGCAAATCTGCTGCACAAAAACACTTAAAGTGTTCAAGAACAAAGACGTCATTTTGAGAACTAAAGTGTGCTTGACCCAAGTTATGGAATTTTCAATAGCCTCATATACATGTGAAAGTTGGACAGTGAATAAAGAAGACTGTAGAAAAATGAATGCATTTGAGTTATAGTGTTGGAAGAGAATGTGACATGTACCATGGGCTGTGAGAAAAACAAACAAACCTGTGTCGAGAGAAGTACAACCAGAATGGTCCTTAGAAACCAAGATGGCCAGAGTTCATCTTTCATACTTCGAACATGTTATCAAGAGGGAGCAGTGCCTGGAGAAGGGCATTGTGCTTTATAAAGTGGATGATCAGTGAAAAAGAGGGAGATCCCCCAATGAGATGGATTGGCCCAGTGGCAGCAGCCACAGACTCAAGCATAGAAATAATTTTGAGGATGGTACAGGACTGGCTGGGTTTTGTTCTGTAGTACATAGGGTCACTGAAGAAGGGGCTGACGGATGGCACCTAACAATAACAACAACAACAATCCAGTGAATAATTTCCCCTTTCCTCTCACCTGGAACCCATCATAGAATGTTTCTTTTAGCAAAAACAAAGCAAAACACAAAAAACCTCTTCTTAACTTCGCACAACAGTGATCTCATACAATAGTTGTCCTTGTGTGATTGACTAATTTCATTCAGCATAATGTCCTCCAAGCTCATCCATATTATGAGGTGTTTCATAGAGTCATAATTATTCGTCAGCATTGCATCATTGCATTTTTCCACTTCTACTTTGATGACTTCCATTTCCCTGCCTTTATACACCTCACATTTCACTTATGGATTATTAATATCTATTACTTATTAACCTATTAATAATCTGTTTCATCTCATTTTGAGTCCTGCCCTACCAGTGAAGGAAGCTGATACTCCATCCAGTTCATTAAGGTCAACTCTACTTTGAAGATGCAGCTCTTCCCCAGTACCTTCCAATCTGAGGGGTTCCTTTGCTGGCCCTATCTCAGACCGTTTTCCTCTGATATTCATTAGTTTTTTCGTGGGTATTTTTCCAGAAGGGTGCCACTTTTCTTTCTTCCTAGTATGTCTTAGTTAGAAACTCCTAGGAGACCCTGGAAGACTCAGCTGGTATTTAAAACACTGATGGCATAGCATTGTATATTTCAGTAACCTGAAAGTCACCACAGTAAGACAGATGAGAGGGAGAACTTAATTACATCTTCAAAATATCTTCTCCATTGTATCCTATAAGGTAACTTAACAAAGGAGTAATATCTCATCACATTTGACATTATCTACTGATTACAACCAAGTTACAACTCTGCACATACTCAAGGAGATCATAAAATCCAGATTGTCAGATTATTTGCTCAGTACACACATTGAATTTGTTGTTGTTGTGAAGTACCATCAAGTCAGTTCCAACCCATGGTGACCCTGCTTAGGGTTTCCAAGGAGCAGCTGGTGAGCTTGAACCACCGACCTTGCAGTTCAAATGGCTTTACAGTCTGGCAAATTAACCCACAACGCCATACCGGGACTCCATTGAATAAGTATGGTGAAAGGATACAACCCTGGAGTGTACCTTTCCTGATTTTAAAGTATCTCCATGTTCTGCTCGAACAACTGCAATTGGTCCATGTACAGTTTCCACATGAGCTGAATTAAATGTTTTAAGTGGTCTGGAATTCCCATTCTTTGCAATGTTATCTATAGTTTGTTATGTAGATGCATAGATACAGTAGAATACATAGATATGTAGATACAGTAGAATAAATTTGCATAATCTTCAAAACATAAGTAATCAAGTAATCTTCTGACTGCTTTCAGCCAAGATCCATTTGATGTCAGCTATGATAACCTTTGTTCCATATCCTCTTCTAAATTCAGCTTGAATTTCTGTCAACTCTGGTAGCATAGTGGTTAGGAATTGGGCTGTGAACCTTAAGGTCAGCAGTTCAAAACTACCAGCCACTCCACGGGAGAAAGATGAGGCTTTCTGTTCCTGTAAAGATTTACAGCCTCGGAAACCCTGTATAGGGTCGCTATGGATCAGAACCGACTCAACGGCACTTAACAACAACAACCTATCAAAAGGAGTCCTGGTTCAGCACTGCAGGATAATGCCCTGGACTGCATGGCTGAGAGACTGAAGACAAGAGTGAGGCAAGTCTTCAATACAGAAAAGAAGTGATGTTACTGACTGGGAGACAGCTGCATCTTGAATGGTTTCTGATCCTGAATTGGTCCCTGTTCACTTCCCTAATGAACCCTATAATACTGAGTATTTTTATGAGTTCTGTGTGATCATTGTGATGGATTATCAAAACCAAAGGTGAAGCAGACAGTGCTATGGAATGGATGGTTCATGTCAGAATGGGATAAAAAAGATGGTGTTGTTAAGTGCCGTCGAGTCGGTTCCAACCCATAGAGACCCTGAACAGGGTTTCCAAGGCTGTAAATCTTTATGGGAGCAGAAAGCCTCATCTTTCTCCCACGGAGCAGCTGGTAGTTTTGAACTGCTGACCTTGCTATTCGCAGACTGATTCGTAACCATTATGCTACCAGAGCTCGTCAGACCTCCACATCGTAGGGATTGGCCTTGGGTTGATCTTCAGTTTGATTCTCTTTCCTCTTGATAACCCAGAGGATGTCAGACATAGCCCCAAACAGTTTTTTGTTTGTTTTTAATGTTTTATTGTGAATTATGTGATAGTTTACATGGGAGAACATTGGTTTTACATTGATTCTATCGTATATCATCTCATTGTCATGGTTACAATCCCCTCCGTGCAATCCTTCCTCCATACCCCCCAGGTCTTCAGTACACAGTCGCTCTCCCTCTCTGGATCTAAAGTCTCCAGCTGCTCCATCACTTTATGTCATCATCTCTGGCTCCATTTCAGGCATCACTGCTTCTCTGG
>NW_006412807.1:6836-7771 GCF_000296735.1 Chrysochloris asiatica | reverse complement strand
AAATTGATCAAACATGTGATCAAGATGTATAGATAATTTCTGCCAATTGGAATGCAAACATTGGAAACAAAGAGGAAAGATCAGTAGTTGGAAACTATGGTCTTGATAATAGAAATGATGCTGGAGGTTGCATGATAGAATTTTCCAAGACCAATGACTTCTTGCAAATACCTTTTTAAAACAACATAAAACATGACTATACACATGGACCTCACCAGATGGAATACACAGAAATCAAATTGCCTATACCTGTGGAAGGAGACCGTGGAAAAGTTCCATATCTTCAGATGAAACAAGACCAGGGGCAGACTGTAGAAAAGAACAGCAATTGCTCCTCTGCAAGTTTAGACTCAAGTTGAAGAAAATAAAAACAAACTCAAAAAAGCCAAAATATGACCTTGAACATATCCCACCTGAATATATAGATCACCTGAAGAACAGATTTGATTAGTAAACATTAAAAGCCTAAGACCAGAAAAGTTATGGGGTGACATCAAGAACATCACAGAGGAAGAAAGCAAAAGGTCCTTAAGAAGACAAGAAAGAAGGAAGAGATCAAAATGGATGTCAGAGAGACTCAGAAATTTGTTTTCCAGCATAGAAATGCTAAAGCAAATGGAAGAAATGAGGAGGTAGAGGGGCCGAATAGAAAATGTTAAAGGTAACTTGAGTAAACAAAGTCAAATATTATAACAAAATTTCAAAGACCTGGAATTAGTAACCCAAAAGGGAAGAACATACTCAGCATTTCTCAAGCTGGGAAAGTGAACAAAAAATTCAAGTCTCAATTTACAATATTGAAAGATTCTATGGGCAAAATATTGGATGATGCAAAATAAAATCAGAAGATGGAAGAAATACACATTCACTGTACTATAAAAAGATGGTTGATAGCCAACAATTTAAGGAAGTAGCATATGATCAAGAGCAAATCA
>NW_006412807.1:610-5521 GCF_000296735.1 Chrysochloris asiatica | reverse complement strand
TAGCAATGATTGTTAGGTTGGTGCAGGACCGGGCAGTTTTTTGTTCAGTTGTGCATAGCATCACTATGAGTCAGTAGCAACTTGAAGACACTTACAACACCACCGCATAGGTTTGTTATGAGTGGCAATACACTTAATGACAGCTAACACACCTAACACACACATACACATTGAACTAAGACACGTGTATTACTGAGAGAATTTGCCTACAGTTATCCACTGGTCACAGAGACATGTTTAAACTATTTTTTAAAAATAAAACAGCCTGATGCGCAGGAGACCTAGTAGCAATACTTGTCGAGTTACTATGGTACTACTCTTCAATAGATAAGACAATGGTTGTGTTCTATCATTTTGCCAAGTACTAGGAAATGCTTTTGGCCTCTTTTCAACCCTTATCTAATCAATTTTTATTTCTTTCATAGTCACATGCACTGAAGTTGTTGTTGTTGTTAAGTGCTGTTGAGTCAGTTCTGACTCATAGTGACCCTGTATGGGGTTCCCAAGGCAAAGCTGATAAGGTTTGAACCACTGACCTTGTGGTTCAAACTGACCTTGTGGTCCAGTGCTTATCCTACAGCACCACACCAGGACTTTAGAAGTGGATAAATAAGTTGAAACATGGTTTGAATTGCACTACTAAATGATAGTCACATTATGTATTTCATAACAAATAGTGCTACCCATATTCATTTAGTTTGTGAATGAAAGCATCCTTTGTATGTAAACATCAGTGTCAGATTTTGCAGTTTAGTGCTTGCATTAACAATCAGCAGATCAGAATTTCATTAAGATAAACAGGTCCACTGTAGATACACAGATGAGGGTCTACTTTTAAAAGTCTACAGGATACTGTAATTCTGAAACTTTTTCCTATAGTCACATCCTTCACAACTTACCTAAATTTTCTTAGCCTCTTTGTTGAAACCAGCCACATCTAATGATTAATGCTAAGTAGTAGAGTCACTTGAACCTTTGCAATTTCCTTTTCTTTTAATTTTATCTCTAGATGACATATTATCATTATTAATTATAGAAAAATTTCAAAGTATTATTTAGTAATACAAGGCACCATGTCTGTATTTACATTACAAGTTTAAATCTATATTTTGTATTATAAGAACCCCCCAAATTAGTGGGTATGTATTAAGTACTATTGCTGGCATGGTGCTGGTGATGGTGGGTGTACTTGTTAATGTGTGTCTGTGTGCATCTGTGAATGCCTGTAAGAGTATTGGAGAAGGCATATCATTAAAAATGATTAAAATTCTTAGTTTATTGTAAGTTATTGAACTAAGGATAATCAAAGAAATAGAAAAATATAACATATACATTTTAAGTATATCTTTTCTTAAGTTTATTCATTTACTTTTCTTTCATTTATTTAACAAGTATTCATTCAGCTCCTTACATACTGGACAATGGTTTGAGTATAAAACTGTTAACCATGTATGATATACAACCCTTCCCCTTAAGGAACAAGTCTGGCAGTGGGGAGCCTGGAGCCTTACAAATAAACTAATTGACTAATGGACACTAGAATACAAATAGGACAAATGTTTAAAAGGAATATGCACAAGAAGGAGAGACCTCTAACTTAGCTCTGACAGAAAACTCAACTTTCATCCACTCTTATAGAATGGATGAACAATATTTAAGATTGAATAACAGGAATAAGGACATTTTGAGAATAGGAAATAGCATAGACCCAAGAAACTCCTTGGGGTGTGATATCACATGAAACTTCAGAATATTGCAAATGTTTTATGCCTGGAGCTGGAAATATGACAAGAGGTGAATATAAAAATAGAGAAAGGATCAGTTCAAACAAACAAACAAACAAAAAAGAGAACATTCTAAATATAGTAACAGCTCAAAGACAAGTAAAATAATTCACAGACTGGTGTGGTCAGAGTAGCCTTGGTGACATAGTGGGTTAAATGTTGAGCTGCTAGCTCAGCATTTGAATTGGTTGGTTGTTTGACTCTACCAGCTGCACCACAGGAGACAGAACGGGCAGTCTGTTTCTGTTAAAATATATCACCTCAAAACTCTATGGAGCAGTTCTACTCTGTCCCATAGGATCCTTAAGTGATAACATCAGTGGGATTTGTGTTTTTTGGTGTTGTCAGACAATTCATAAATGAAGACCTTAAATGGTAAGGGGTAACTACCTTAGTGGTACATAGAAAAAAGACAGAAGATAATGAATAAAAGCATTCAGGTGTGAAATACCTAAAAATGGTAGAGAGGATGGCAAGCTGGAGATGGAGAGTGGCAGGCATAACACTGAAATGGTTATCGAGTGCTGCTGTCACAGAAACAGGATGGTTGAACAAATGGAAATTTGCTTTCTCATATTTTGTTTTTGTTGTTAAATGCCATCGAGTCGATTCAAACCCATAGCTACCCTATATAGGGTTTCCAAGCTTGAACCACTAACCTTGTGGTTCAAACTGACTTTGCAATATGGCCCATTAACCTGCAGTGCCATACCAGGAGACTGGAAGTCCAAATTCAGAGCACGCATTCTAGAGGAAGACTTCTCTCTTGGTCCACTCTGGGGAAGTTCTTTTCTTTGCTAAGCTTCTGCTCCTAACAATCATCATGTTTGGCATCTCTCTTTACCCGTCTTTGTGCTAACTTGTGCCAATTTTCTTTTATATCTTAAATGAGATTGACTTAAAATGCACCCTAAACTCATCCTTTCTCATTAACATAACAAAGACAACCCATTCCCAAATGTGACTATAACCACAGGCATTGTTGTTAGGTGTCAATTCAGTTCCAACTCATAGGGAACCTTATAGAGTTTCTGAGGATCTGCTGATAAGCTTGAACTTCAGGCCTAGTGGTTCAAACTGACCATGCAGTCCAGTGCATTAATCCAAAGCATATATCTGAGTCAATCTGAAAAGATAAACCAGGCTTCCGATTTGGGCAGTGGCAGAGGCAGAGTCAGATAGGACAGGCTTGACACCCAGAGAAGCTGATTTCACGGGACAGTTAATCTAGCATAAGGTGCAGGTTGTCAGTTTCCCACACTCACCAGTAGAAAAATAACTGTATAAAGGAAAACATTGGGATTCAGGAATTGATCAGGACTCCCTCTGTGGCCACTCTGCACAAGCTGAGTTTAGAGGGCAGGGCCATAGCTGGACTGCCATGGTGAACAAGTGCTAAAACCAGTACAGCGACACTTGTAAAAGGAGGTGTGGGGGGATTCTACACGTTTTTCTCTCATCTTCCCTGTCATGCCTTCTCTGCCCAGCCCAGACATCTTCAGGCAGGTGGATGCACATCCCTTAAGGGTCTAGCATTGAGCCCAGAGTTTTCCCATGGTATAGAGAGGAAGAGCCTCATTGGTCACTAGGACTAATTCTTTGGCAGTTGTTTATAATGTTTGAACCTGGGACCCAGCCTTAAAGTTAACTTGTGCAGGACCCTTTACTACTGTCTAACCAGCAAGAAAAAAGCAGGTCTGGCCAGACAGACAAACCATATGAACACTCTGTAAAACCCCAATATGAAAGGACACAACTATTTCAAGAATTATGCTGTGCATACATAGATATCTAACTGACTTTCAGAGACAAAAATAGTAGACAATCTTTCTCTGATTAACTTCTTAATATCTGTCTGTGCAGCTCTACGGAGGTGACTAGAGGAGGGGCCTGAGTGAGTGGACACCACCACCTACTGCTGGAGGTTTCTACGGTGCATGCGCAGCAGCAAAGGTGACTGGCCAGTTGGCTATGGTTTTATTTTTGTTTTAGAGTGGTGGTTTTTGTCTCTGCTATTTTACATTGTTCCTGCTTTTGGTCCTTTTGTTCACACAGCTTTCCTGGAGGTGGGAGCTTTTTCTCCCTATGTTACTCAAGAAAAGATGGCAATCATGGCCATATAGCCAAGTTACAAGCATACTCTATAATATTTCACCATTGAGACAAGAGCTAATAACAAGCTTCAAGGCATTACATGCAAAAAGAGAAACTTATCTAATGATCATAATCACCAGAAGACACTCAGTAAGCGTAACAACACAGCAACAAGCATACGTCTAAGCATTAAAAACCTACCTAACTACTGAAAATGACAAGAAGACACAAGAAAAGATCTCAAAACTTGTCCAAAAACAGAAAAGAGTAACTGAGACAAATGAGTTGGAGGCAGACAAAGGCTTTCCAGAAAAGGAAGAGCAGGCTTTGGATTTGCCTGAAAGGGAATTCAGAAGAATGATATGGAAACAAATTCAAATATTCCAAAAAGGGGTGGAGGAAATAAGGAAGAAGTCAGGAAAGTACTACAGGAGCAATAAAACAAGATGGATACAGCATTGAAAACAATTCAAAACCTGCAAAAAGAAGCCCAGATGATTAATAATAAAATATCAGAAATGGATAATACACTGAGGAAGGAAAGGAGCAGAACTGTAGAGATGGAAGCCAGAATCAGCAAGCTGGAAGACAAATCTCTCAATACTGCTAAGATAGAAGAGCAAGCTGGAAAAGGGATGAAAAAATCTGAAGAAAGTCTAAGATTCAGGTTGGATAACATGAAGAAGAAAAACAAGAATTATTGGCATTCTAGAACAGGAAGAATCAGAGAGACCACAGCAGAGATAGTTGAAGAGATTTTGGAAGAAAATTTTCTTATCTTGAAGGATGAGAAGATAAGCATTCAAGAAGCCAAATGTACCCTTGAAAGATAGACCCCAAAAGAAAACCACCAAGACATATAATAATCAAGCTCTCCAAAATCAGGTAGATTACAGGATACAATAGATTGTCTTAAGTGGAGGGAAAAGTTAAGACTATGGGGTAACCCCAAAGAAAGTTAATTAATACTTCACAACTTATTATGAAAATGAACATCCAACCAGAACAAGAAGAAACTGACAATAAATAGCAC
>NW_006412807.1:0-510 GCF_000296735.1 Chrysochloris asiatica | reverse complement strand
AATACACTGAGGAAGGAAAGGAGCAGAACTGTAGAGATGGAAGCCAGAATCAGCAAGCTGGAAGACAAATCTCTCAATACTGCTAAGATAGAAGAACAAGCTGGAAAAGGGATGAAAAAATTTGAAGAGAGTCTAAGATTCAGGTTGGATAACATGAAGAAGAAAAACAAGAATTATTGGCATTCTAGAACAGGAAGAATCAGAGAGACTACAGCAGAGATAGTTGAAGAGATTTTGGAAGAAAACTTTCTCATCTTGAAGGATGAGAAGATAAGCATTCAAGAAGCCAAATGTACCCTTGGATAGATAGACCCCAAAAGAAAACCACCAAGACATATAATAATCAAGCTCTCCAAAATCAGGTAGATTACAGGATACAATGTTGTTGTTGTTGTTGTCAAGTGCTATCGAGTCGGAACCGACTCATAGCGACCCCATGCACAGCAGAACGAAACAATGTTCAATCCTGGGCCAACCTCACTACTGCCGCCACACCTGAGTCCATCAATG
>NW_006412806.1:4608-7322 GCF_000296735.1 Chrysochloris asiatica | reverse complement strand
ATGGAAGACCAGCTAATACAACTATTATTCAAATGTATGCACCAACCACTCAAGATAATTCTACCAACTTCTTCAGTCTGAAATAGATCAAGCATACAACCAAGTTGTATTGATAATTACTGGTGACTGGAATGCAAACTCTGGAAAGAAATAGGAAGAATTACTTGTAGGAAAATATGTCCTTGGTGATAGAAATAATGCGGGAGATTGCATAATTTAATTTTGCAAGACCAGTGACTTCTTCACTGCAAATACCTTTTTAAAACAACATAAAAGACGACTATACACATGCACCTCACCAGATGGAAAACACAGAAATCAAATTGACTACGTCTGTGGAAAGAGATGGTGGAAAAGCTCTGTATCATCAGATTAAACAAAGCCAGGAGCAGACTGGTGCAGACAATCATTGCTCATAAACAAGTTCAGGCAGAAGTGGAAGAAAATTAAAACAAGTCCATGAGAGCCAAAATATGCCCTTGAATAAATCCCATCTGAATTTAGAGAGCATCTGAAGAATAGATTTGATGCATTAGAAACTAAAGATTGAAGACCAGAATTCATTGTGAAATGACATGAAAATCATACAGGAATAAAGCAGAAGGTTATTGAGAAGACAAGAAAGAAGGAAAAGGTTAAAGTGGATGTCAGAAGAGGTTCTGAAACTTGCTCTCCAATGTAGAGATGCTAGAGCAAATGGAAGAAGTGAGGAAATACAAAGAGCTGAACAGAAAAGTTCAAAGGTCACCTTGAGACGGCAAATTAAAATATTATAACAAAATGTGCAAAGACCTGAAGTTAAGAAACCAAAAGTGAGAAAAAGCATTCGGTATTTCTTAAGCTGATGGAGCTGAAGAAAAAATTGTGGTATTGAAAGATTCTATGGACAAAATATTGAATGATGCAGAAAGCACAAAAGAAGATGAAAGGAATACGGGGAGTCATTGTACCAAAAAGAAATGATAAATGTTCAACCATTATAAGAGCTATAATATGATGAAGAGCTAATGATCATGAAGAAGGAAGTCCAAAGTGTGTAGAAGGCATTTGAAAAGAACAAGTCACCTGGAATAGATGGAATACAAACTGAAATCTTTCAATGAACTGATGCGGCCCTGAGGTACTCTTTCATCTCTGCCAAGAAATTTGGAAGACAACTACATTGGCAATTGACTGGAGTGATCTGTATTTGTGCCTACTCCAAAGAGAAGTGACCCAACGAAATGTTGAAGTCATCAGACAATATTATGAATATTGCATGCAAGTGAAATTTTGCTAAAGATAATACAAAATCAGCTGCAACCAGGAATATCATTACTGGCATCAGATGGCTCTTGGCTGAAAGAAGAGAATAACAGAAAATGTGTACCTGTGCTTTATTGACTATACAAAGCCTTTCCATTGTGGGGATCATGAGAAGCAGCTTTGGACAACTTTACAAATAATGAATATTACAGAACACTTAATTGTGCTCATGAGGAACTTGTACATAGACCAAGAGGCAGTTTTTTGAACAGATGAAGGGAACACTGAATGGTTTAAAATAAGGAAAGGTGTGCATCAGGGTTGCATTCTTTCACCATTCTTATTCAATCTGTATACTGAGCACATAATCTAAGAAGCTGGACTATATCAAGAAAAACATGACATCAGGATTGAAGGAAGACTCATTAATAACCTGCAAAATGCAGATGATACAACCTTGTTTGCTGAAAGTGATAATGATTTAAAATATGGATGAAGATCAAAGCTATAGCCTTGAGTATGGGTTGCATCTTAATGTAAAGAAAACAAAAATCCTCACCACTAGACCAATTAACATCCACCATATAAATGGAGAAAAGTTTGAAGTTGCCAAAGACTTCATTTTGCTCATAGCACCTATCAACATTCATGGAAGCAGCAGTTAAGAAATCAAATGATGTATATTGCAATGGGCGAATATGCTGCACAAGACCCCTTTAAAGTATTCAAGAGCAAAGATACCTGTTTGAGGACTAAGGTACGACTGACCCAAACCACGGTATTTTCAATAACAATATGCATGCAAAAATTAGACAGTGACTATGGGCGACCATAGGAGAATTGATGCATTTGAATTATGGTGTTGGAGGAGAACATTGAAAGTACCATGAATTTCCCAAAAAAAAGTATAGCCAGAGTGCTCCTTGGAAGCCAGGAAATATTGTCAGCAGGGACCAGTCCTTGAAGAATGATACCATGTTTGGTAAAGTAGAGAGTCGGAGAGTAAAATCCCCTCAAGATTAATTGATACAGTGGCAGAAGCAATGGGCTCAGGAGAAGCAACAATTATGAAATAGGTCCAGGACCAAACAGTGCTTTGTTCTTCTGTATGAGTTGGTCACTATGAGTTGGTGTTGACTCAATGGCACTTAACAGCAGCAACAACAATAACACAGAATATATACATACAAATAGAATTTGTGTGTAGTAGTGTTTGTTTTTTGTGTTTTAAAATTTGCATAGCAGTAAACTATTTACCCATTTGAACTGGAAGGTTGGTGGTTCAAGTTTACCAGCCACTCCTTGGAAACCCTACACAGGGTTGCTATGTGTCGGGATCAACTCGACGGCACTTAACAACAACAACAACAATCAGTTATAGGCAGAAGATAGACTTAAAAGCTTTCTATGGTGATATTTCTGGCTATTCCTTTCTCTCCCCCTCCAGTGTCTATTTTATAACGGTATGC
>NW_006412806.1:1880-3743 GCF_000296735.1 Chrysochloris asiatica | reverse complement strand
GTTGTTTTGATTTGCATCTCTCTAATGGCAAGTGATTGTGAACATTTCTTCATATGTTTGTTGATTGTCCAGATCTCCTCCTTGGTGAAGACAGGTTAGATTTTTAAGAAACAGTCATCACAATGATCATAATATTTTATTTCCATTTTTCCAGTATTTTTAAAAGTTTGATTTAATAGTTAACTGAAAAAAAAAAAAATAAGTATACCACATGCTTTCATTCTTGCCCAGCTCTTTTCACATCTGTTTATTACCTTTGAGGAAGGCATGTTAACAACTTGTCCTGTATAGCAGATTTTTCGAGTGACTGGCTGCCAATTGGGTATTAAAGGGAATTGAGAACACATGCTTTGGTTTAAAAATCCTTAACAATTTGGACTGATCGCCTTTGAACTAAACTAATTGACACTCAATCATTGTCATGCTGCCTAGCCATGTGAGATCACCATTTGGGGAACAATGGTTTTCAAGTTACTTGTCATGAGTTTGGAACTGAATGGCAGTATTGAAGTAACTATTGCCATCTGACCCATTCCACAATGGAGTAGGAAATTCAGGTCTTATTGAAAATCTAACTGCACTAATTTATATTCATCTGATAACCCATTGAGGGGAAAATGGGAATGAGCTGGCAGGTGGCCTTTCAGATATAAAGGGCAAATGGCAAACTGGTTGTTTGTTGCTTACTCACACTGGAATACTAAAGATGTTGCAGAATATGCGTGTTTCTGGAATTTCTTTTTTAAAAATTCTGATCAGCACTCTATTCATAATCTAAAAACTATAATTTCTACATCTTCTTACATAAGTGAGACTCATTTGTGTGTATTTAATACATTTATGAACATAACATATGGTTTGTTCTTAACAGCTCATGTCAGAATTATAGCTAGGATTACTGTACCATTATTTATGCAGTTTTAAGCATACACATTTTTTGTGTTTTGTTGGGGTTTTTTTAGCTTAATGAATGAAAACAAAGCCACTCATTTTTCTTCAGGCATTGGTTCTAATGCTTTTTCACAATGCTGGCACAAAATAACTTTAAAGCATCCTTTTGAAATATGAATTTGCAAAGATATTCCTGAGAATGCATTCAGATCAAAGTGAGAAAATGTTATTTAAAATCTGAAAATCAGAATGACTAAGTGTCTTCCTTATTATATATCTACAAACACACATATACATTCAAACAAAAATACTCCTTTATCTTACTAGACCTTTAATCTTTATAAATTATTGTTTTAACATAATCAAAGATACTTTCTATATTTATTTTAAAATATTTTCAGGTCTGATAATATAGAAATGCCTTTTTTTGTTGACTTTTTATTATGAATTGGGCGAAGGTTTACAGAGCAGATCATCAGTTTTATTTTCAACAATTCATACACATTTTGTTCCTTCTCATTGATTACAATCCCCTCAATATAATGTCCTTAACCCACTTCCTCAACTGTGTATCCTGTTTACATTACTCCCTTTTTCTTCACACTTCTGAACTTTGTTCTTGGGTAAATACTAGACATTTGATCTCAAATGGTTGATTGTTCTAAGTTATGCATGACTTACTTGTGTTGTTCCCCTAACAGATATGTATATTATTTGACACTATAGAATTTTGGAGATCTAATGACATAATTTTGCAAGACCAATGATGTATTCATTGCATGTACCTTTTTCCACAGCATAAATGGTGGTCTCACCAAATAGAACAAATAGGAATTAAAGCTTCTAAATGTGTGGGAAGAGACAAGGTCAATATCATCAAAACATGCCCAGTAGCTAACTGTAGAATAGACTATCATTGCTCACATGCAAGTTCAGGTAGAAGCTGAAGAAAATTACAAGAAATCCATGAGA
>NW_006412806.1:1070-1548 GCF_000296735.1 Chrysochloris asiatica | reverse complement strand
GCATAACCCTCTTACCAAATCCAGGGAAGGACATAATTTAGAAAGAAAATTATAGACTAATATCCCTCATGAACATAGATGCAAAAATTCTCAACAAAATCCTAGCTGAAAGAATCCAGCAGCAAATAAAAAAATAATATATCATGACCAAGTTGGATTTATACTACAGATGCAAGGATGGTTCAACATTAGAAAAACAATCAAGGTAATCCACCATATAAATAAGAAAAAAGATAAGAACCACATGATTACATCGATTGACACAGAAATGCATTTGACAAAATGCAACACCAATTCCTGATTAAAAAAAAAACTCAACAAAGTAGGAATTGAAGGAAAATTCCTCAACATAATTAAGAGCATATATGCAAAACCAATAGCCTACATTACTCTCATTGTAGAGAAACAGGAACCAGAGAAGTTTGCCCTTTGTCACCACTCCTATTCAATATTGTGCTGGAAGTCTTAGCAAGAGCTA
>NW_006412806.1:0-970 GCF_000296735.1 Chrysochloris asiatica | reverse complement strand
GGACTGTGTACATAACAGTATTTATCTGTTGCCTTTAAACTCTTACTCTCTTCCCAGTACCATCCCCTACCTCTACTTTTAAAGAGGTATTTTTCTCAAATTCTGCAAATCAGGTTGCTTCTTCAAGTCATGTTTCATGTGATGTGTTATTTTCCTAAATGAAATGTAATGTTGCAATATTTTTGAGTCCTGCCAGGTTCTATGCCATATTCACAGTTGTTAACTTTGAGGCTATTGCTTCTGCCACTGTGTCAATCCATATCATTGGAAGTCTTCCTCTTTTTTTGCAGATCCTTCACTTCACCAAGCATGAGGTACCTCTCCAGGAATTATTCCCTACTGATAACATGTTCAAAGTATGAGAGATGAAAGCTCATCATCCTGGCTTCCAAGAAGCATTCTGGCTGTACTTTCCCCAAGACAGATTTGTTATTCTGGCAGTTCATGATACTTTTAATATTCTTCTCCAACACTATAACTCAAATGCATGATTTATTCTACTGTCCTCCTTATTCACATGTGTATGAGACTATTGAAAACACCATAGCTTCGGTCAGGTGCACCTTAATCCTCAACCATATTTGCTACATATTTGGTTTTTAACACTTTAAAGAGAATTTAGGCAGAAGATTTGCCTAATGCTATCCATCATTTAATTGCTTGACTGCTGCTTCCATGAGGGTTGATTATGGATCCAAGAAAAATGAAGTGCTTGACAACTCCAAACCCTTTTGAATATAAATATATAAGATTCAAACTGACTACATCTGTGAGAAGAAATGATGGTAAAGTTCAATATAATAAAACTAAACCAAGTCAGAGACTGGCAATGGAATAGACAATCAATTGCTCGTATGCAATTGCATTCAGATTAAAGCTGAAGAGAATTGAAAGGATGCAAGAGCAAAAATGTGACCTTGAGTATATCCCAAAAAGAATTAAGAGACTGTCTCAAGTTTGAGAATAAGGC
>NW_006412805.1:7088-7725 GCF_000296735.1 Chrysochloris asiatica | reverse complement strand
GACAAAACACCTAAAGATATCGCATGGGGAGGTGATAGTCTCTTCAACAGACGGTGCTGGCAGAACTGGAAATTGAAATGCAAAAGATTGAAACAAGATCTTCACCTCATACCTTATACAAAAACCAACATAACATGAAATGAAGACCTAAATGTGAATTCCAGAATTATGAAGGCCATCAATGAAAAAAATCAGGACAAATGTGAGGGCACTAATACAGGGAATACACAGACTCCGAAACATTTTGCAAACTACACAAACAAAAGCAGACAAAATAGTTGAGTGCGACATACTAAAAATTATAAACTTATGTGCATCAAAAGACTTCACCAGAAGTGTAAAAAGGTAACCCACAGAATGGGAAAAAATCTTTTGCTATGACACATCAGACAAGGGACACATTTTAAAATATATAGGAAACTACAGTACCTCTACAAGAAAAAGACAAAGCACCCAATTAAAAAATGGGCGCCGGACATGAACAGACACTTCACAAAGAAGGAGATCCGGGCAGCCAACAAACCTATGGAGAAATGTTCATGATCACTAGCCATTAGACAGATGCAAATCAAAACAACAATGAGATATCATCTCACACCAACAATAACAGCAAAGATGAAAAATGTAGAGGACAATA
>NW_006412805.1:5648-6282 GCF_000296735.1 Chrysochloris asiatica | reverse complement strand
TTGCATACCATCATAAAGTAGACACTGGAGGGGAAGAGAAAGGAATAGCCAGCAATATCACCATAGAAAGCTTGTAAGTCCATCTTCTTCCTATATGGGGTTACTACGTGCCCAGTAAAGGAGGCTAAGGTGGAATCCTGACCAGCATCCAGAATCTTCAGAGATGGGAAATTTCCACTGGAAAGGGTGGGCAGACCAGCCTGGAGCATCTAGAAGAACAGAAGATACTTCTTCAAAGACCAACAGGAAAAACAGAAAACAAAATAAGCAGACAGACTGATTATTACAAGAACAAGCAATGTGCTTGCTCAGGAGTCATCAAGGCAAGTGGTCTGGTCCCCTCAGAGCAAACCCCCATCCAAGACTAAGACTCAATGGGAATACACGCTCTGAATGGTGACTACATTTGTCACTGTTAAGGGGAAGTGAGGGAAAAACAGCAATGAAGCTGCAAGCTAAGCCCCACAACATTCAATAGACTCCTGTGAACCTTGGTGGAGACCTGGTTGGCCAGCAATGTGGCAAGACCTTGGGACTCTTGGGTCCAGAGTCAGTGACATAGCCACAGAGGACTAGCGTGGAGAGTGAAGTGTCCAGCTGATACGAAGAGAAGGCGTATGTATATGCACAAGAA
>NW_006412805.1:2859-5533 GCF_000296735.1 Chrysochloris asiatica | reverse complement strand
GATGGGCAACTTGGACATTGGCTACCAAAAATGCGGGGCTACAAAGGCAAGAAGTGACTGGCTTACAAGCTTTCAAGAGGGAACCTAGATTCAGAGGGGCATGGAGGAAGGTAGAGTCTCCCCTGAGTTGTATACAATCTGTCTAGGTGGGGCTAATGAAAGGAAATGTGGATAGGTCTCTTGTGATACAATAGTGAAAAATTGTTATCAGGACTGATTGTGAGGGTTGGAAATGTAAAGGCAGATGTTTTGTACAAGGAGGGGAGTGATTAACTTTGCAGTCTAGTTGCGGAGATCCCTCGGACCATCAAGAGAGAAGAGCGGAGAGCGGGACCCTACCCAGAGAAGCAGTGATGCTTGAGATGGAGGCAGAGATGATGACATGGAGACTGGGGACTTTAGACACAGAGAGGGAGAGGGGCTGTGTACTGACAATCTGGGGGTAGGGTTATAGGGTATACCCTCTGGTTGGTTGATGATGCATGGAGGGGATTGTAACCATGGCAATGAAAGGATGCATGATAGGATGAATGTAAAACTAATGTTCTTCCATGTAATCACATAATTCACAATAAAACAACAACAACAACAAAAAAGGTACATTTATCAATGGAACAGAATTGAGAATCCAGAAATTAACCCATCCACATAGAGCCAACTGATTTTCAACAAACTGCCTAGGTATTTTGCATGGGGAAGAGATAGTCTCTTTATCAAATGATGCTGGTAGAACTGGAAAGTGATTGAAACAAGAACTTTACTTCACACCCTATACAAAATCCAACTCAGCATGGATTAAAGATCTAAATGTGAGTCCCAAAATTATGAAGGTCATCAATGAAAAAATAGGGACAAATGTGAGAGCTCTAATTCAGGGCATACATAGACTACCAAACATTTTGAAAACTACAAACAGAAGTAGACAAACTGTATGAAATACTAAAAATTAAAAACTTATGTGCATCAAAAAACGTCAACAAAATAGTACAAATGGGAACCCACAGAATGGGAACAAATCTTTTGCAATGACACATCAGATAAGTGACTCATTTCTAAAATATATAGGAAAATGCCACACCTCTACAAGAAAAACACAAATAACCCAACTTAAAAATGGGCACAGGACATGAACAGACATTTCACAAAGGAGGAGATCTGGGCAGCCAACAAACATATGAAGAAATGTTCACGATAACTAGCCATTAGAGAGATGCAAATCAAGACAACAATGAGATATCATCTCACACCAGAAATAACAGCAAAGATCAAAAGGATAGAGGACAATAAATGCTGGTGGGGATGCAGAGAGACTGGGACCCTCCTACGTTGTTGGGGGGATAGCAAAATGGCCCAACCATTCTGGAAAGCAATATGACACTTCCTCACAAGTTTGGAAATAGAAATACCTTATGAATAGCAAAAAGATGGAGACAGTCTAAATGCCCATCAGTTGAAGCATGGATAAACAGTGGTACATACACACAATGGAATACTATGCTACCTTGAAGAACAACAAGGAAGCTGCAAGTCACCACATAAGATGAATGAACTTTTGGTCACTATGCTGAGTGAAATTAGTCACAAAAGGAGAAATACTGCATAGGACCATTATTGTAAAAGACTAAGAAAAAGAGCCCACTCATAAGGGGGATGTATGGGGTTGAGAAGAGGGGAGGGAGGGAGAGGAAGATAGAGCACAGGGTAGGGAATAGACACAGGATAGCTTGGGTCCTGGAGGGGGGGGCAGGCAATACACAAGAAGCAGGAGGGGAATGGAAGAACAAGGCAGATGGGAGAACAGTTAGGCAGTTTTGCATGGGCTAAGTGGGACAGAGGTAAATGATGATGTATGCACAATCTTGGAACAGCAGGGCTTCGGGATACAGGGATTGAGGAATGACTTGAAAGGGGAAAAGAGGGGAATAATGTTTAGATGCTTGGCTCTCTTTTGAATCATGGTTTCCCTTGCCTACTATTGTGAAATAGACACTTTGGGGTGGGGGTGGGTGGAGGAATAGCCAGAAACATCACAATAGAAAGCTTGTAAGTCCATCATCAGCCTATAACTGATTGGAATACCTTAAAGGGGGCTAGAAGTTGCCCAGTGAAAGAAACATCTTGTGGAGCTTTTGCATTGCATAAGACCATAGGTGGAAACCAAAACCCCATCCAAAATCATCTGAGGTGGGAAATTTCCACTGGAAAGAACGAGTAGACCAGCCTGGAGTGGTAGAAGAACGTAAGATACATACTTCGTCAAGAAGACCAGAAGGAAAAATCCAAAACAATAATGGCAGCCTGATTGATTACCACAAGAACAAGTAAGCTGTTTGCCCAGGGGCCATCAAGGCAAGTGGTCGGGTCCCCTCAGAGCAAATTCCCTTCTAAGACTAAGATTCAAGGGGGAGTACACGAGCAGGCATGTGGTCTGGCTGGTGACCACGTTGGTCACCAATACGGGAAAGAGAGGGAAAAAACAGCAATGAAACTGATATCTAAGTCTGAGCACATTCAATAGACTCCTGTGAACCCAGGTGGAGACCTGGATGGCCAGCAGTACAGCAAGACTCAGGGACTCCTGAGCCCACAGGCAGTGACGTGGCCACAGAGGACTAAAGCGGAGAGTGAAGCATCCAGCTGATATGAAGTGAGGGGAGAAGCACAAGAACACCCA
>NW_006412805.1:0-549 GCF_000296735.1 Chrysochloris asiatica | reverse complement strand
TTTTCCCTTTTTTATTCTTGTCTTTAAACTTTCCCTTTTCTGAGTAACGTTGACCTCTGGAGTAGCTCTGGGGAAGGATTTGCCCAGGGCACCAACAGGTAACAGCCAGAAGTCTCAGTCGACTTTGTAGACTGGAACCCATTTTTTCCTGACTCCTAGGTGGCAACAAACAATTTCTTATATTTTGCCGGGATTTTTCTTTTCGTTCTTTTGATTTTTCAATTTAATTTTAGGTTATTTAAAAAAAATGTTTGGTTGGGTCTCCTAACTTTATATAAGTGTCTCTGATGTTTTTTTATGTTGCGTGAATTGGGGATTTAATCCAAATTTGGCCTGCCTCTACTTTTGTGGGCATTTATATTCGTATATCACTTAACACAACAACTCCAGCCATACTGCCAGGCTACATTTGCACCCTGTAAAAACCCACCAAAACAGCAAGAGCCAATACCAGATGCTATATATCGGAACAGCATATACAGCCAACACCTGTTAAAAGCACTATAAAAGAGGACAAACAAGATGGAGGATCAGATAGAAGTGCAGTGA
>NW_006412804.1:4415-7555 GCF_000296735.1 Chrysochloris asiatica | reverse complement strand
TTGGGCTGCAAACCTTAAGGTCAGCAGTTTGAAACTACCAGCTGTTCAATGGGAGAAAGATGAAGATTTCTGCTCCCATAAAGATTTACAGCCTCGGAAATGCCGTACAGAGTCACTATGAGTCAGAACCAACTCCATGGCACACAAACACCACCACCACCACCAATCACACCCACCAGGAGACAGCTGATGAGCGTGAAAGAACACACCAACATGCAATCATCAATTAAATACAAATACAATGACACCACAATGTCTCAGAGCCAACAGAGGACTGTAGCTCACTCAAAGAAAAGAATGAAAAGAAATACCCACAAACAAAATGAACTCAGTGCAGAAACTAACATGGAACAAAGAAACTAGCAACACCATGCATAAAAAAAACTGACAACAATAAGTTCATACCTATCAATAATTACACTGAATATTAATGGATTAAATGCACCAAGCAAGAGACAGAGAGTAGCAGAATGGATACAAACTTGAGCACAGACACACAATGGAATACTATACAACACTGAAGAATAATGGCAAAACACTTCATAACATTGATGAACCCAGAGGGCATAATGCTAAGTGAAATTTGTTAATCACAAAAGAACTAATGTTGTATGAGACCACTGTTGTAAAAAGTTAAGAAAAGATTTTCTTGCTAAAAGAAACATTCTGAGCTCTCTGGCAGTTTGGGCGGCAGCAGAGACAGCCAAGTAAGAAAGGCTCTTTGGGGGAGTGACTGAAAACCCACAGAAGCTGCACTCACAGAACAACACCAGAGCTTTGGATCTACCCTAAGGTCCAGGATGTCAGTTTCCCGCACTTGCAAGTAAAAAAATCACAATATAAAGGAAAATACTGCGAGTCAGGAATCTCTGGAGATGGACTCCCTCTGCAGCCACCCCGCCTGGGCAGAGTTCAGAGGGCGGGGCGACAGTGCTAAAAGCTATGCGGTGACATTTGCAAAAGGAAGTGCGGGGGATTCTAACATTTTTTCCTATTTCCTGTCACACCTTCTTTGCCCAGCCCAGATACCTTCAGGGGGGTGGGTGTGCACACCCCCCAAAAAAAATGTCCAGCACTGACCCCACAGTTTTCCCACGGTACAGAGAGAAAGAGCTTGGCGGCTACTTATGATGTCAGCCTCGGGGTCGCAGTCCCAAAATTAACTTGTGCAGGACCCTTTACTATCTAGCAAGATAAAAGCAGGCCTGTCAGGCCAGACAGACAAACTAGAACAATCTGTAAAACCCCAACATAAAAGGACACAACTATCTCAAGAATTACACTGTGCACACACAGATACCTAACTGACCTTCAGAGACAATCTTTCTCCCATTAACTTCTCAATATCTATTTGCACACCTCCACAGTGGTTACTAGAGGAAGGGCCTGAGCAAGTGGACACCCCCACCCACTGCTGGAGGCTTCTATGGTGCACACACACTGCCTGTGTAGCAAGGTGACTGGACAGTTGGCCAAAGTTTTATTTTTGTTTCAAAGTGGTGGTTTTTGTCTCTGCTTTTATATTGCTTCTGCTTTTGGTCCTGTTGATCACGCATTTTTCCTGGAGGTGGGAGCTTTTTCTCCCTACATTACCAAAGAAGATACAGCAATCATGGCCATATAGCCAAGCTACAAGCATACCCCATAATATTCCACCATTGAAACAAGAGCCAATAACAGCTGCTAAGAATTATGTGCAAAAAGGGAAGCTTATCTCCTGATCATAACCACCAGGAGACACTCAGTAAGCTTAATAACACAACAACAAACATCCATTTAAGCATTAAAAAACCCACATAACCACTGGAAATGACAAACAAAAGATCTCAAACACAACAAACAATCTCAAAACATGTCCAAAAACAGAAAACAATATCTGAGACAAATGCACTGGAGACAGTCAAAGGCTTCCCAGAAGAGGAAGAGCAGGTTTTGGATTTGCCTGAGAAAGAATTCAGAAGTAAAATATAGAAACAAATTCAAATGCTCCAAAAAGGGGTGGAGGAAAACAAGAAATCAGGAAAGTACTACAAGAGCAATAAAACAAGATTGATACAGCATTGGAAACAATTCAAACCCTGCAAAAAGAGGTCCAGATGATTAATAATAAAATATCAGAAATGCACAATACACTGAAAGGGGAAAAGAGCAGAACAGAAGAAATGGAAGCCAGAACTAGCAAGCTGGAAGACAAATCTCTCAATATTGCTAAGATAGAAGAGCAAGCTGAAAAAAAGATAAAATAATCTGAAGAGAGTCTAAGATTCATGCTGGATAACATGAAGAGGAACAATTTAAGAATTATTGGCATTCCGGAACAAGAAGAATCAGAGAATCCACAGAGGAGATAGTTAAAGAGCTTCTGGAAGAAAATTTCCCTAACATCTTGAAAGATGAGAAGACAAGAAGCCAAACATACCCCAGGAAGGATAGACCCCAATAGAAAGTCACCAAAACATAATAATCAAACTCTCCAAAATCAAAGGCAAGGAGAGAATACTAAAAGCGGCCAGGGAGAAGAGAAGTGTCACTTACAAAGGCAAGTAAATCAGATTAAGTTCTGACTATTCAGCACAAACCATGCAGGCAAGAAGGCAATGGGGAGACATATACAAAACTCTAAAAGAAAAAAACTGGCAACCAAGAATCGTCTATCCAGCAAAACTATCAATCAAATATGATGGAGCAATCAAAACATTCCAGGATAAACAGAATCTAAGAGATTTTATCAAAACCAATCCAGTACTTCAAAACATCCAAAAGGGAGTTCTCTGGGCTGAAAACCAACAAGAACAGATAACAACCAAAGATTGGCAGGTGTGGCAACACCACCTGGAACTCAGTCGACAGATAGCAGAGTCCAGAACAGAACAAAACTAGAACAACGAATTCAAAGGAGCTGGGAGGTCAACCGAAGATCAAAATAATATCAATGTCAAAGAAGGGATAAATGTAGGAACAGAAATCCAGGTGGTGAGGATGTCAGGTAGATTACAGGATACAATAGATTCTCTTAAATGGAGAGTAAAGTTAATAGACTATAAGGTAACTCCAAAGAGGTAAGCCCAAAGAAAGTTTATACTTCACAACTTACCATGAAAATGAACTTCCAAGCAGAACATGAAAACTAAGAAGAAACC
>NW_006412804.1:2724-3864 GCF_000296735.1 Chrysochloris asiatica | reverse complement strand
AAGACACAGGGAGGAGTTCAAGAGCTGAAGTGAACAGAAGTATATACTGCTAACTGATGGTACATGGAGTGGATTGCAATCATTGTAATGACATGAAATGTACGATTTGTTGAATGTGGGACTGATGATCTCTTCTGTAAACCTTCAACTCAATCCACAATAAAAAGTTTTTTTAAAAAAAAAGAAAGAAGCAAGGCTAATTCTGAGAAGTGGCCAAGGAGACTAAGGATGAGGGTTGTGAGGAAGTCTTACTCACCACCATGGTTTGCATTTTGTATCTGTGCATCTATGACTCTTTTTTTTAGGTAATAAACTTCTATTTTAAAAGTGAGATAAGAAGTAAGGGAGAGGCTCACTCCCTTCCTCTGGGGCAGTAACTCACACAAAGGCTGAGGTGGCACTAGGGCTTGTCTGGACAGGCATGACATCGGCATAGGTCTCATCCAGAGAGAGTAGCACGTTGGCAGCTTGCTGGCCTGACTCAGCAACAGCCAACAGCCGGGGAAGGTCCCGATAGGCATCAGGACCAGCCAAAAGATCCACCATTTTCTCCCTGTTGAGGATCTCCTCCTTCAGTCTCTCAGCCATGCAGCCTGGAAGGAAGAAAAACAAGGATCTGGAGCCAAATACATCCAGTCTCATGACTTCTTCCAAGGAGACATTTGCTTTCATTAGAGACCATGACCCAAGAAACTTCTCTAAGAGATCACCATCAAATTGAACAGGACACTTTCTATACAAAATAACCACAGGAAAGGGTTCCAGAACAATTCAATGCCTGTTAAAATCTAAATCACATCTAAAAACCTTTTTAGACATGAACTACCTCTTTGTTCAGTTAAAAATTACTGAATGCTACAAATAAAAGAATATTTTGTATCAGAAACTTGTTGTTAAGTGCCATCGAGTCACTTCCGACTCAGAACGACCCAGTACACCATTTCCAAGGGGTGACCGGCATGTGGGTTTGAACTGCTGACCTTGCAGTTAGCAGTCCATTGCTTATCCTATAATGCCACATCAGAAAAAAAATACTCAGTTTTAAGTTAGATACAACTTCATTTATGCCCTTCTCTCTCTCTTCTTACCCATAAGACTTGCCAAAGCCTTTAAGAAATAGGTTTACCATCTATGCTGGAA
>NW_006412804.1:0-1403 GCF_000296735.1 Chrysochloris asiatica | reverse complement strand
AGGTCAAGTTCATCAAACTGTAGCAATTTACACTTGTTTCCTTTTATCAAAAATTTGTTTTTTTAATCTTCCTCTAGTTGAGTTCTGATTATCAAGCCATCAAGGCTAAGTCAAACAGGTACTATCTGCAAATTTGGGTGTTCTTGTGCTTCTCCCCTTACTTCATATCAGCTGGATGCTTCATTCTCAGCTCTAGGGCTCTGTGGCTGTGTCCTTGTCCACGGGCTCAGGAGTCCCCAGGTCTCACCACACTTTGCACCAGCCAGCCCTTCCTATTATCTCCTCATCTCCAAGTCAACAGGAGTCTATGGAACGTAGTTAAACTCAGCCAATTTCTTCATTGCTGCCTTTCTGCCTTTCCCCATCTTTCACTCACCAGTAGACCAATGTGGTCGCCAGTAAGCTTACATGCCTGCTCATGTTTTCCCTTTGAGTTTCAGTCTTGGAGGGGGGAAAAAACAAGTATTTTTTAAACATTTCAGCAAAACCTTCCATCTTCTGCATCTCTTCTCCAACTGTGTGGTAACTCATCATTGGGAGGGATTCATTTAACTATTCTACAATGGAAATAGTCTCTTTTCCAGTCTGTTTACGGCTAAATTCTGGTACAGGGAAAGTAGAAAATATTTCTTTTTAAAATATGCTTCCCCATCATTTAGATTTTTTGGTGTCCAACAAAGCTTTCTATGAAGATGGAAAGTTCTTTATCTGTGCTGTCTAAAATGAACCACTAAACTACATATGGAGGTTAAGGCACTGGACTGCAAAGTTGGTTTGCTCCGCAAGGTCAGCAGTTCAAGCTCAGTAGCCACTCTTTGGAAACCCTATCCAGGGTCATGATGGCACTTAACAACAAAATCAAACATGGCTAGTGAGCATGAAAAGATGGAGTGCCAGGCAAAATGTGATTTTAAAAAAAAACCAAAAACTCATATTATAGTTTGGGTAAAAGTTTATAGAGCAAATTAGTTTTCCAGTCAACAATTTATACACATTTTGCTTCATGACACTGACTGCAATGCCCATAATGTAATAGTACTCTTCCCACTTCCTCCTTGTGGTCCTCATTTCCTTTTCTGCTTCCTAAGCTTTCTTTTTGGGTAAATCTCACCCCTTTGGTCTGATAGGGATGACTGCTCCTTCCTGGTGCTGTGGTTCACTTGAAAGCCCTGTCTGTTCTCTGACTTCTGCTTGATCCACAAGGCTGAGTGCCATTCCAGACTTTCTGAAGGGCATCTAAGTCATAATCCTGAGCATTTCACAGTTTCTATCAGACCAGTAAGTTTTGAATTTTATTTCACATTTTTCTTCCTCTCTATCCAAGAACTTCTATTGTCGAAAACAAACAGGATGGAAGATCGAGTAGAAGTGCAGTAAGGAGCTCTGTCAGCAACAACACAGAA
>NW_006412803.1:5474-7639 GCF_000296735.1 Chrysochloris asiatica | reverse complement strand
AAGATACATCAGATAATGTTGAGCTACTATTCATATCATTTTCAATAGCTAACCTTCCAAAAGTGATCCCCCTTTCTTTTGTCGTAGTCTATCTTTGTTTGAAGCTCCTCTGAAACCTGTCCACCATAGGTTGTTGCTAGTATTTAAAATTCCAGTGGCAAAGCTTCCATTATCATAGCAGCACACAAGCCACCACAGTACAACCAATTGATAGATGAGTGCTGGTTTTAGCCTACAGCACCCAGTATTCCCAGGTGGTCTCCCATCCAAGTACTAACCAGGCCCGACCCTGCTTTAACCTCTGTGATCAGATGAGATCAAGTGAATTCAAGGTGGTATCACCACAGACATTGAGTTTAGATACTACAGTATGATATATATAAGGGAACTGAATCTATCTGATGAAGTAATAAATTGATGTTGTCCATCTCAGAGGTTCATTCTTGTTGAGATTCACACTCTGTTCATTTTGTATATACTTTTACTGGGTATATAAAAAACATATTATAAAAGATGTGATAACCATATTTTATTTTATAAGGGTTATGTGGCGCTGTGGGTTAATGTGCTGGACTGCAAAGTCAGCTTGAACTACAAGGTCGGCAGTTTAAGTTCACCAGCCACTCCTCAGAAACCCCACGGAGTCACTATGGGTCAGAACCAACAGCACTTAACAATATGTAATTTTCTGTGGAATTAAAATGCTTTTTTTTTTTTATTTATCAGTAACCCAGTTGTTAAATATTTATGCATTTTTCTGGGTTTAGTCTTTTTTTTTTTATTATTATAGGTAAGACTATAATGAACACTTTTTTTGGCATAAGCTTCACCTGCATCCCCAAAAGTAGTATTAAGAGTTAAGAACATTTTAAATGAGCCTAGCAGTTATTGCCAAACCACTTTCCAGTAAAGTAATTCCAATGAATATTTTCACTAATATTGAAAGGGTTCATTTAACTCAACATGACTATTTTTCACATTAGGTCTTTATTGAGTTTTCCTCACATTTCTGTCTTTTCTAAGGAGGAAAGGTTAATGTCAATAACCTGAATACAATCCTGGGGAGCATGGGGATCAAGCTCAAAAACAAGGAACTTAAAAGTGTGATGCAGAATAAAGCCGTTGATGGTGAGCATTGTAAATAGACATTGCGCCCTTTGGGGTAGAGCTTAGAATCTTGGGATCATGTAAAAGAAATTCTAAAACTAGTTTGATCTGAGGACTTTAAGACTTTTTTTTTAAGAACGTGCTTTTAAAGTAAGAGCAAATCTTGTCTTTGGTCTTTATTGTTTATGTGATGCTATTTTCCTATTCAAGTAAAAGTAACACTGAGATGGCACTCACCCCTCTTATCAGTTCAGAGAATGACAAGAAGGGGAAGGGATGAGCGAATGAATAACAAGGAGCCAGAAATTATTGAGAGAAAAAAGTCCATGGAAGGGCATATGAGAACATGTAATATTTCCTCAAGTAACTCACAAGCATATCTGATCATCTTTTTGAGACAAATACTGAAGATGAAAATGTATTGGAAGTAGGTGAATGATGCAAAGCTAAGTATCTGTGCCAGATGTAAGGTTCAAAACAAAAACTGGCATTTACCATTCTCTTAAGAAAGTGACTGGAGACTAGTTTGTTATTGGTCAGTGTTCAAGAGACATGAGCCAAATAGTGTGATTCCCCCTCAAATCAAACTGCTGCTATTAGGTACCATTGAGTCAGTTCCAACTCACAGTGACCTGGTTTAGGGTTTCTGAGGAGTGGCTAGTAGGTTTGAACTACCAACCTTGCAGTTAACAAGACCAGTGCTTATCCTACAGCATCACACCAGGACTCCCAAATCCAGAATATATACATTTAGAGTGAACACAATAATTCAGTTAAATACACAGACTTTCTTCAGGCCCTGCCTCACAATTTTTCTAAGTTCTGTGTCATTGTCTGGAGATCTTTTTTATGCTTTGTGTTACAGCTACTGAAAAAGTTGCTCTGAAAAAGGTGATGGATGACGTGAAAGCAGTTACAGGCAAGTTAAGAGTTATTGTAAATATTAACATCCTCATTCTTTAATATTTACCAAATTGTCTTTTCAGTCAATACATAAATTTATTAGCAGAGTGCTAATGCCCTTGACTCCATCAGTCAACAATGTAAAAAATATGACA
>NW_006412803.1:3613-4804 GCF_000296735.1 Chrysochloris asiatica | reverse complement strand
GGATCTAAGCAAAACTAAATCGTTGACAACTTCAATCTTTCTCCATTTATCATGATGTTATTTGCTGGTCCAGTTGTGAGGATTTTTGTTTTCTTTAAATTGAGGTATAACCCATACTGAAGACTGTGGTCTTTGACCTTCATCAGCAAGTATTTCAAGTCCTCTTTACTTTCAGCAAGCAAGGTTGTGTCATCTGCATATCACAGGTTGTAAATGAATCTTTCTCTAGTCCTGATGCCACGTTCTTCTTTATATAATCCAGCTTCTTTTGGATTATTTGTTCAACATAAAGATCAAATAAGTATGGTGAAAGGATACAACACTGACACACACATTTCTTAATTTGAAACCATTCAGTATCCCCTTGTTCTTTTCAAATGACTGCCTTTTTCTCTCTGTATATGTCCCTCATGAGTACAACTAAGTGTTCTGGAATTCCCATTCTTTGCAGTGTTATCAATAATTTGTTATGATTTCATACAGTCGAATGTCTTTGCATAGTCTATAAAGCACAAATAAACATAACATCTTTCACGTATTCTCTGCTTTCAGCCAAGATCCATCTTACATTGGCAATGATCTCCCTTGTTTAATGTCCTATACTGAATCCAGATTGAATTTCTGACAGCTCCTTGTCAATGTATTGTTGCAACCAATTTTGAATTATCTTCTGCAAAATTTTACTTGTGATATTAATGATGTTGTTCAATGATTTTTGCATTGTTTGGTCACATTTCATTGGAATGTGTACAAATATGGGTCTCTTTCATTCAGTTGGCCGGGTAGCTGCCTTCCAAATTTCTTGACATGGACAAGTGAGAGCCTCCACCACTGCATCAGATTGTTGAAACATTTCAATATGTATTCTGCCAGTTCCTGGAGCCTTGTATTTTGCCAGTGTCTTTGGTGCAGCTTGGATTTCTTTCTTCACTACCATCAGTTCTTGATCAGATGGTACCTCTTGAAATGATTTGAACATTGATCCGTTCTTTTTGGTCCAGTGACTCTGTGTATTCTTTCTAGCTTGTTTTGATGCTTTCTGTATCATTAAATATTTTGCCTATTTGCTGTTATTGTTAACTGCCATCAAGTCAGCTTCAACTCATAGCAACCTTGTATTAGGTTTCAAAGGAGCAGTTAATGAGTTTGAGGTACTTATCTTGAGGTTAGCAGTCCAGTGATTATCCTACA
>NW_006412803.1:0-1398 GCF_000296735.1 Chrysochloris asiatica | reverse complement strand
GGTAAAGTAGATGGTAGGAGAAAAAGAGGAAGACCCCAATGAGATGTAAACCCCAATGGATTGGCACCATAGCAGCAGCAGTGGACTTAAGCATAGCAATGATTGTGAGGTTGACACAGAACCGGGCAGTGTGTTGTTCTGCTATGCATAGGGTCACTATGAATCGGTACCAAATTGATAACACCTAATAACAACAACAACAACTTTCCATTTTCAGTTATTAATGTATGTTCGCAGATGTTTCTTCCCACTATGAATTGTGCTACATCAGCAAATGAAGGTCCTGAAAGCTTTGTTACATTCACATCATTGAGGTCAACTCTACTTTGAGGAGGCAACTCTCACCCAGTCATGTTTTAAGTGCCTTCTAACCTGAGGGGTTCATCTTCCGGCACTATATCTGACAGTGTTCCACTGCTATTCATAAGGTTTTCAGTGCCTAACCATTCAAAAGTGTTCCACCTGTCATTCTTCCTAGTTTTTCTTAGTCTGAAAGTTCCACTGAAACCTGTCTACCAGTGGTCACCTTGATGCCATTTAAATACTGGTGTCATAACTTCCAACATCACAGCAATACAACAAGCCACCACAGTACAACAAACTGAGAGACAGCTGATGGAAAATCTGTTAACTGAAAAGATTTTTCCTTTTTCAATTGTTAAATAACTTGCATGGTTTTTTCCTTGCCTTCCTGCAATACTAGAACCTCTAGTACACTGTCAAATACAAACAGTAAAAGTGGATATTCTTGTCTTGTTCCTAATTTTAAAGGAACTATTTCTACCAGTTGTTCTTTGAAAATGTTTCTAGAGGATACTTTTTAAGGAACTCTCCTCTGTTCTGTTTTTAATAGGAGACAGTAAATTCTAAAGACGTTTTTGTTCATTTTTCTTCATTGCTATATCCTCCAATATCTAAGATAATATCTGATCTATCATGCTTGATTAATAAGCATCTGTAAAGTTAATTTATTTCTGAGGTGATCTTATGAATTTCTTTTTTAATCTTTGGTGTGGAAAATGGCATACATAAATTTTTCTTATGTTTAACCCACTCTTTTGTTACTGGACTACACTGAATCTGATCATGGTATATTATTTTCTTTGCAGATTGCTTACGTTTACTAATGTTTTTTGTGAGTTGTTTGTTTTCTTTTAATCTAATTTCATGAATAAGATTGTTCTATGGTTTTCTCTTTTTTCCCATAGAGTCAACAAACATTTATTAAGTGCCTTCAATGTCTATTATATTATTTCTTACATGTGTAAGAAAGAAATATTAGTAATACATTGTGGGTGAAATTATAAACACTAAGATACATGTTTCCATTTTTGAAAGACTTTTTGCTCTTTCAGATAATAGAGGACAAGTAGGGGAAAGGCCACATTTTTTTTTTTT
>NW_006412802.1:7003-8642 GCF_000296735.1 Chrysochloris asiatica | reverse complement strand
TTACAGTTACCTGTCAGTTCTTGTTAAAACACACTAAGTATGAAAAAAAAAAAAAAAAAAACCCTAAAAAAATAAAGATAGCTTCTGCCCTAGGTTCAGCAGATATTAAGTCTATTGTGTCAAATGTTGGAAACGTGTGAGTGCATCCACATGTACTACATCCCAGGTAGTGTGGTGTAATAGAAAGATTCACAAGTTTTGGAGTCAGACAGACAAGTGAGGATCACTAATCAACCCAAACAAGTTCTAGTGGTGCAGTGTTACGTACTATGCAACAAAGATCAATGGTTCAATCCACCTGCTGCTCCTTGGGAGAAAGACATAGAAGTTTGCTTTTGTAAATATTTACAGCCTCAGAAACCCCACAAAGCAATTCTACTCTGTCCTATAGGTGTCTTGTAACTCACTATACCATGAGTTGGAATAGATTCAATGTCAATGAGGTTTTGGTTGTATGTTAACCTAGTTGGGTATGTTATTTGAAACCTGCATGAGTCTCCATTCCCTCAGCTGTAAAGTGGAATGAGTTAGCAAGCTGCTGCATCAGTAACATATACAGGGGAGCTACCACTATAGCAGCCATGTGAGCCATCTGTTCCCTGCTATCTGTAGATACTGAGTTTGCCCCATTCCCCTGGAAATGATACCTGTCTGTTGGCTTCTGTGTGTGTAAAACTCTCAGCATATTGTGGCCTATCTGTGTAAAAGACGTTTCTTGTTGGTCTCTCTGGATCATGATGAGTTCACTGCTGGTATTTAAAATACCGGTGGAATAGCTTCCAGAATCACAGCAACTCACAAGCCACCACAGTACGACAAACTGACAGACGTGTGGTGGAATGTCTATATTACTAACGGGGAAAAGATAGGGAATGGGGGAAAAAAAGCATGAATCATATTTATTGCAATAAGTACTCACAGAAAACTAAAACACCCATTTAAAGATTTTTAGCAATGCACATACACAATCAGTATAGTTAGGTATTTCCAAAGAGGCCTCAATGGGTAGTGTTCTTGTTCTTGGTGGGCTTAAGGTTTGTTTGAGACATCTGGGCTTAGAAATTCAATTCTGTCTACACATCAATTGCAAAGTCACTAATGTTAAGTGATATTATACAAGCTGAATGATAACTCATTCATTTACAATGGGAAATTAACTAGGTGCTCTCGGAAACCCTATAAACAGTACTTAATAACAACAAACTACTCTAGAAATCCTGGTATGGTGCTGTAGGCTCAGCAATGGACTGCTAACCACAAGATCTGTAGTTCAAACCCACCAGCTGTTCCTTGGAAACCCTATACAGGGTGGCTATGAGTCAGAACCTGTTCAACAGCACTTAACAATACTGAAAAGTACTCTAAGGTCCTCTAGTTAGTACAATCTTTTCCCTTCATAAACTAATCTAATAATTTGTAATGATGTATCACCCTCACAAAGAATGAAATACTCTAAGTCCCTAAGATCAGTGTATCCTCTTCTATAAGGAAGATCTATATGGATTGCTAGGTGAACAAGGAGTCAGAACAAGGGGAGTTAAGAGGAGCTGCATATAACAGGGCCTGACCCACCATTCTCACATTGTTGGTGTTAGCTGCCATGAAGTAGGCTCCAACTCATGTGTAAGAGACGAATGCA
>NW_006412802.1:0-1618 GCF_000296735.1 Chrysochloris asiatica | reverse complement strand
CAGAGACCAATGCTTAGGTAAGAGGCAACTTAGTGACTGAGGTGTCAACTTTGCTTTTTAAAATTCTCATCCTCATCCTCAATGCTTGGGATATGGTGAACAAGTGTCCTGGATGGTTCCCCAATAAGACATTGATTAATTAACTGTTTAATTAAAAGAATACCAAAATAAAGAAAAAAAAATATCATCTGTCATCCTAGAGTTTACCTGGTCAGTGGACCCAATGGGAACACCAAGAATGTCTACTGGCTGCAGACTACATACTTTTGCATTCATCTTCACTTTCATATTATTCAAAGCTTATTGCCACAAACATCCTTTATTTTGGACAACGATGGGATAGTTATTGCCACTTTTTGACTCTATTAATATTATTTTTCCAATTCTTTACCTAGCTTTGGTTTAATACATTCTTTCATTCATGAATACATTCAACCAAGTACAGATAATATTCCTTTCCTGAGACAATTTCATCTCCCAAAGAGAATATCAGATGTCTACACTTTTATCTATTTATGTGCTAGCTGCATCTTTCACAAGGTAATCTGATTTCCTAATTCTTAGGTATGGTGCTGCCAACCTAAATGTCAGCAGTTCAAACTCATCAGCTGCTTCTCAGAAACCCTATACAGGGTTACTATGAGTCAGAACCAACTCGATGGCACTTAACAACAAGGGAAACACAGCTTTAGTTACAACTGTGAATAGGCAATTAGAGAGGGAAATGAAATAAAAAGTAAAAACCATAGGAAGGAAAGAAAATAAATGTTTCACATGACACAATTCAATATCATCAAATTATAAAGTTATATGATAAATCAATAAAATGAATTTTAAATGACCAGTAATAACAAATGGCTTCAGCAAAGTTACAGGATAAAAATTCATTTGAAACTGCTATAATTCTATGTACTATGGTCCACAGTTAGAAAATGTAATGAAAGAGACCCCATTTATAATACTGACAAAAAAATCAATAAGTGGATATTAATTTAAATCAGAAAATTAGAGTCTTATTCAAAGATGACATAAAGTCTGACAGTAGAATTTAAAAAAAAAAAAAAAAAAGGAGAAATAGAGAAATATAATTTGCTCCATGCTGGGAAAACTAAATATAGTCAAGATGACAACATTCCCTTAAATTATTATGTAGATTTAATAAAGTACTGATTTTATAGAACTTGATATTCATCCTAAAACACATGTGCTGGAAACATAAGCAAAAATACCACAGGAAAAACATTTAAATTATGACAGCGGTTTTAAGCTATCAAACTTAAAAATGCTTATAAAAGAAAAAATTATTTTTTTAAAGATAGTATATTAGTTGAAACAGAAAATCTTAAAATAGAATTCAGAAATAAATATAAAGGGTTAATACCAGACATGCCAGAAGCAATCCTATTACAGAGGGATAAAGGGCAGTGAACATCTGGGGAGTGAACAGTAACGCAAAGAACACACTTAGGAGTTTAATGTCACACCACACATACACACTAAAGAAGTTTAAAAAAAAACATGTAGAAGAAAACAAAATAGCATATTACTGACTGAGGAAGGAAAGTAACTTTATAAAAGTAGAGTATGATTGCATTAAAGATACTTTCACTTATATAAA
>NW_006412801.1:5059-7843 GCF_000296735.1 Chrysochloris asiatica | reverse complement strand
TTCAGGGGTTATCTGTGGAATTAGTACTTAGATGGGTATGTATTTTGGTATTTTTTATGCTTTCTGAATGCCTCCAGGTAGATGTGATCAGGAAACGGGCTCCCCTTTTCACTCTTCTTCCTGAGAAGTTTCAACATACCACTGTTGGTTCGGCTTATTTCCTTTTTTGTCTGCTTGTCCCACTCCACAATCCCCATTCAGGACTTTTTTCTAGTTCAGGGCTGGCTGTGGCCGTTTGGTTTTAATTGGACAATGTCTCTTTAAATTTCGAGGAGATCTGTGTGCATGTGTAGGGGAACCCTCCGAAAGTGGGGCTGGGGTGTCCACTAGCTCAGGCACCCCTATAGTCACCAGAATGGAGGTGTGCAGACAGCAAGGGACCAATGAATAAATACCAAAAGAAAAGAATGTCCACACCTTTATCTCAGCAGTTCTGCCAGGTGTCTGTGGCCGCTCCGATCCTTCCCCCACGTGGTCTCACCCAGGATGGCGGCTCCTGGAGCAGCTGAGCGTCCCGGACTAGAAAGCAATAGATTTCTTGCTTCTGCCACAAATTCCCCCCGCTATGAGCCTTCCAACCTTCTAAATATTCCTTTATATGTGGTTCAAAGTTCTGGGACCGTCCCCTTAGCCTGCCTGGTCAGGTATTCTGTGTTGTTGTTGGCAGAGCTCCTTTACTGCACTTCCACTGATCTGCCATCTTGTTTGTTCTCCTCTGAGCCAACTGATTTTTGACAAAACATCTAAATATATCACATGGGGAGATGATAGTCTCTTCAACAGATGGTGCTGGCAGAACTAGGAAATGATATGCAAAAGACTGAAACAAGACCTTCACCTCACACCTTATACCAAAACAAACTCAACATGGATTAAAGACCTAAATGTGAATCCCAGAATTATGAAGGCCATCAGTGAAAACATTGGGACAAATGTGAGGGCACTAATTCATGGAATACACAGACTACAAAACATTTTGAAAACCACACAAATAAAAGTAGACAAAATAGATGAATGGGACATACTAAAAATTAAAAACTTATCTGCATCAAAAGACTTCACCAGAAGAGTAAAAAGGGAACCCACAGAAAGGGAAAAAATCTTTTGCAATGACACATCAGACAAGGGACTCATTTCTAAAATATATAGGAAATTACAACACCTCTACAAGAAAAAGACAAATAACCCAATTAAAAAGTGGGCACAGGACATGAACAGACACTTCATCAAGGAAGAGATCCGGGCAGCCAACAAACATATGAAGAAATGTTCATCATCACTAGCCATTAGAGGGATGCAAATCAAAAAAACAATGAGATATCATCTCATACCAGCAATAACAGCAAAGATAAAAAAAGTAGAGGACAATAAATACTGGCGGGGATGTGGAGAGACTGGGACACTCCTGCATTGCTGGTGGGACTGCAAAATGGTCCAACCTCTCTGGAAAGCAATATGGCGTTTCCTCAGAAGGTTGAAAATAGAAATACCTTATGATCCAGCATTTCCTCTACTTAGTATTTACCCACAAGGAATACGAGCCATAACATGAGTAGATATATGCACACCAATGTTCATAGCAGCACTATTTACAATAGTAAAAAGATGGAGGCAGCCAAAGTGCCCATCAACTGAAGAATGGATAAGCAAACTGTGGTACATACACACAATGGAATACTATGCTACCTTGAAAAATAACAAGGAAGCTGCAAGCCACCACCTAACATGAACGAACCTTGAGGGCATTATGTTGAGTAAAATGAGTCAGTCACAAAAGGAGAAATACTGCATAGGACCACTACTATAAAAGACTAAGGAAAAAGAACCCATACTAAAGAGGGTTGGATTCTTTGCTGGTTGATGGGATGTGGGGGGTGGTGAGGGGATGGGGGGAAAGGTGGAGCACAGGGCAGGGAATAGACTCAGGATAATTTGGGTGCAGAGGAGGGGGGCAATATACAAGAAGGGAGAGGGCAATGGAAGAACAAAGCAGATTGGAGACCAATTAGACAGGTTTTCATGGGCTAAGTGGGACAGAGGTAAATAATGATGTATGCATAACCTTGGAACAACAGAGCTCTGGGATACAGAGATTGAGACATGGGTGGAATGGGGATGGGGGGGGTGGTGGAAATGTTAAGATGCTTGGCTGTCTTTTGTATCTTGGTTTTCCTTGCATTATATTATAAAATAGACCCTAGAGGGGGAGAGAAAGGAATAGCCAGAAACATCACCATAGAAAGCTTGTAAGTCCGTCTTCTGCCTATAAATGATTGAACACCTAAAATGGGGCTACAACATGCCCAGTGAAGGAGGCTTCCTGCGGAGCCTCTGAATTACATAAAACTATAGTTGGAAGCCTGAACCACATCCAGATCTTCAGAGATGGGAAATTTCCTCTTGAAAGGACGAGCAGACCAGCCTGGAGCAGCTAGAAGAACAGAAGACATTTCTTGAAAGAAAGACCCACAGGAAAAATACAAAACAATATAGGCAGACGGACTGTTACTACAAGAATAAGCAAGTTGCTTGCCCAGGAGACACCAAGGCAAGTGGTCGGGTCCCCTCAGAGTAAACCCCCTTCCAAGACTAAGACTCAACGGAATACTCTGATTGGTGACCACACTCATCACCCATAAGGGGAAGTGAGGGAAAAACAGCAATGAAGCTGCAAGCTAAGCCCTACAATGCTCAATAGACTTCTGTAAACCCCAGGTGGATACCTGGTTGGCCAGCAGTATGGCAAGACCTGGGGACTCTTGGGTCCAGAGTCAGTGACATAGC
>NW_006412801.1:0-3979 GCF_000296735.1 Chrysochloris asiatica | reverse complement strand
AAAAAAAAAAAGAACATCTTACATGAAGAAAGCAAAAAGTCATTAAAAGACACGAAAGAAAGAAAAGGCCAAAATGGCTGTCAGAAGAGACTTGGAAACTTGCTCTGGAACATAGAGAATTAAAGTGAATGGAAGAAATGAGGAAGTAAAAGAGATGACCAAAAAATTTCAAAGGGAAACTCCAGAAGACAAAGTCAAATATTATAATGAAATGTGCAAAGACCTGACTTAGAGAACCAAAAGGAAAGAACTGAAGAAAAATTCAAGTCTCAACTTGAAATACTGAACATGGGCAAAATATTGAATGATGCAGAAAGCATGAAAAGAAGATAGAAGGAGTACACAGAGTCACTGTACCAAAAAGAAGTGGTCAGTGTTCAACCATTTCAAGAGGTAGCATATGAGCAAGAACCAATGGTACTGAAGGAAGAAGTCCAAGGTGCAATGAAGGTATTGACAAAGAACAACGCTCTGGGAATTGATGGAACGCAAATTGAAATCTTTCAACAAACTGATGCCACCCTGGAGGACAACACTCATCTGTGCCAAGAAATTTGGAATACAACTACCTGGCAAATTGGCAGAGATCCATATTTGTGCCCATTATAAAGAGAGGTGACCCAACAGAATGTGAAAATCATTGAACAATATCATTAATATCACATACAAGTAAATTTTGCTGAAGATAATTAAAAATGGTTGCAACAGTACATCAACAGGGAATTGCCAGAAATCCAAGCTAGATTCAGAAGAGGATGTGGACCTAGGGCTATCATTGCTGATGCCAGATGGTTCTTGTCTGAAAGCACAGAATACCAGAAAGATGTTTACTTGTGCTTTATTGACTATGTAAAGCCTTTCCATTGTGTGGATCGTGGCAAGCTATGGATAACATTGTGAAGACTAGGTATTCTAGAACACTTCATTGTGTTCATGAGGAACCTGTACATAGACCAAGAGGCAGTTGTTCAAACGGAACAATGTGATACTGAATGGTTTAAAAATCAGGAAAGGTGTGTACCAGGGCTGTATTCTTTCACTATACTTATTCAACTGTATGCTGAGACAATAATCAGAGAAACTGGATTATGTGAAGAAAAACATGGCATCAGGCTTGGAGGCAGACTCATTAACAAACTGTGGTATTTAAATGATATAACCTTGCTTGCTGAAAGCGAAGATGATTTAAAATACTTACTAATGAAGATCAAACACCCCAGCCTTCAGTATGGATTGCATCTCAATGTAAAGAAAACAAAAGGTCCTCACAAGAGGACCAATAAATAGCATCATGATAAATGGAGAAAAGATACAAGTTGTCAAAGACTTAATTTTGCTTGTACCCACTATCAACATACATGGAACAGCAGTCAAAAAGTCAAATGGCTGAGACTGCAATAGGAAATCTATTGCACAAGATCTCTTTAAGGTGTTCAAGTACAAAAATATTGTTTGAGGACCCAAGACATGGCATTTTCAATACCATCATATGCAGGTGGAAGTTGGACCATAAATAAGGAAAACTGTAGAAGAGTCAATGCATTTGAGTTATGGTGCTGGAGAAGACTATTGAAAGTGCCATGGACTGCCAGAAGAACAAATAAATCTGTATTGGAAGAAATACAGTCAGAATGCTCCTTAAAAACCTGGATGAGGAGACTGTCTCTCATATTTTGGACATGTTGTCAGGAACGACCAGTCCCTGGAGAAGGACATCGTGCTGGGTAAAGTGGAGGGTCAGTGGAAAAGAGGAAGACCCTCAATGAGATGGATTGGCATTGTGGCAGCAGTAAGGGCTCAAGTGTAACAACAATTGTGAGGATAGCGCAGGGCCAGGGAGGGTGTCTCTATGAATCAGAACCAACTCAATGTCACCTAAAAACAGCTACAAAGGGTGATGAGACATGTAGACCTTTCCAGATAGAATATGCAGGACTCAAATCAAATGACATCTGTGGAACGAGAGGCTGGAGAAACTCAGTATCATCACATGAGTCAAAACTAGGCCAGGAGACAATTGTGGAACAGACTATATTAATTACTTATATGCAAGTTCAGGTTTAAGATGAAGAAAATGAAAACAAGACTATATAAGAGCCAAAATATGACTGTTAGTATATTCCACCTGAATTTAGAGACTATCTTAACAGATTTGATGCATTAAACATAAATTATCAAAGATCAAACAAGTTGTGAGACGACATCAAGAACATCATACATGAAGAAAGCAAAAGGAGATTTAAAAGATAGGAAAGAACCAACAGCCAACCTCACTCTCAATAGAAAAAAACTGAAAGCCTTCCCTTTGCAAACAGGAACCAGACAAGAATGCCCTTTATCACCACTCCTATGGAGTCCTGTTGTGACACTGTGGGTTAATGTGCCAGACTGCAAAGTCGTTTGAACTGCAAGGTCGGCGGTTCAAACTCATCAGCTGCTCCTCAGCAACCCTATACAAGGTTGCTATGGGTTGGAATCGACTTGATGGCACTTAACAACAATTCACTATTGTGTTGGAAGTCTTAGCTAGAGCTATAAGGCAAGATAGGGAAATTAAAGGCATCCAAATTAGCAAAGAGGAAGTAAAACTCTCTCCATTTGCAGATGATAAGATTCTCTACATAGAAAACCCCAAAGACTCAGCAAAACAAAAAACAAAAAGAACCTACTACAACTCATTGGAAGATTCATCAAAGTGGCAGGGTACAAGATCAGTTGGGTTCCTCTATATTAACAATGACAGCACTGAAAAGAAAATTAGGAAAGCAATATCATTTACTACAGACACCCAAAGGATGAAATATTTAGGAATAAATATAACCAGAGAAACAAAAGGCCTGTATAAAGAAAACTACAAAACACTACTACAGAGAATAAACAAGATGGCAGATTGGGTGGAAGTGCAGTAAGGAGCTCTGCCAACAACAACACAGAATACCCAACCAAGCTGGTCAGGGTATAGTCCCAGAACTCTGAACCACATATAAAGGAATATTTAGAAGGCTGGAAGGCTTACAGCTGGGGGAATTTGTGGCAGAAGCAAGAAGTTCATAGATTTCTAGTTCGGGATGCTCAGCTGCTCCAGGAGCCACCATCTTGAGTGAGACCGAGTGTGGGGAGGATTGGAGTGGCCACAAACACCTGGCAGAACTGTGGAGATAAAGGTGTGGATATTCTTTTCTTTTGGTATCTGTTCATTGGTCCCTTGCTGTCTAAGCATCTCCATTCTGGTGACTATAGGGGTACCTGAGCTGGTGGACACCTAGCCCCACTCTTGGAGGGTTCTACTATGCATGCACACAGATCTCCTCAAAATTTAAAGAGACAGTTTCCGATTAAAACCAAATGACCATAGCCGGCCCTGAACTGTTTCCAACTAGAGAAAAGGCCTGAACAGGGATTGTGGAGTGGGACAAGCAAACAAAAAAGAAAATAGGCTAAAAATTAAATCCTAAGCTACGTCAAAATGACCAACAGTGGCATCTTGAAATTTCTCAAGAAGAAGAGTGAAAAGGGAAGCCCATTTCCTGATCACATCAGAAAGCATAAAAAAAAAAAAAAAACAAAATACACAACCATCTAAGTATTAAGACCACAGATAACCCCTGAATATGCCAAAAAAACAGAAGCGGATGACCATATCTGCACATGCCCAGAAACGAGATAAAGTGACTAAGGCAAATGAGCTGGAAGTAGACCTACACTCCGTACTAGAAGACGGGCAGGCTTTGGAAATGCCTGAGAAGGAATTCAGAAAAATGATTATAAAATGTATCAAAACACTGTACAATGGAGTTGAGAAAAATAAAGGAAGAAGTCAGGAAAGTGCTACAGGAATAATCAAATAAGATAGATAGAGCATTGGAAACAATTCAAAACTTACAGAAAGAGGTCCAAACGATTAATAATAGAATATCAGAAATGGACAATACACTGAAAGGGCAAAGGAGTAGAATTGAAGACATAGAAGCCAGAACTA
>NW_006412800.1:7342-9400 GCF_000296735.1 Chrysochloris asiatica | reverse complement strand
CTTCCAACACAAACTTGTTCGCTAGCAGTCCGTGGTACCTTTAATATTCTTCTCCAACACCATAACTCAAATGCATCAATTCTTCGATAGTCATCCTTATTCATTGTATAAGCATAGTATGATTAATATTCATTAAAACCAGTCTCAGTAGAAAGTGGAAGTCAGACATTAAGTTTATTTTTCACACACACACACACACACACACACACACACACACTTAAGATACTAAAGTGTTCCTGTTTTAACACTGCTCCTTTAACTGAAACTCTCTGAGTTTAACGTGGGTACATAAGATTCCACCATAGTTCTACACACTCCCAAAATGATAACTATAGTGTAATTAATACTCTGAAATTTCTTAAAGAATTATGTTTGAACCTTGACCTGTGTGTGGCTTATTGAGATAACGTTAATGTACCGTAAAATGTGCACATCTTATATGTTCATTTCAATGAGTTTGAACTTCACACAATTGTAACTACCACTCAAATAAGACATAGAACACTTCCATCCCACAACAAGTTCTCTGAGAGCCCTTCCCTTTGCAGCCCCAAATCAACTGTCTGAATTCTATCACCAATGATTCATCTAACCTGTTTATAGGTTCCATATGTACTCTTTTGTGTTTCTTCTTACTTCTTCTTTTAACGCCTTAATTTAACATAAGAAATCTCATTGTAGTTTTGAATATCATAATGAATATTATTCCGTTACACGGATATACCACAAATTGTTTTCCCATTCTTATATGATATACATTTGGGTTGTGACTTTGTTGTTGATGTTAAGTGCTGTTGAGTCAGTTCCGACTCATAGCTACCCTGTATAGGGTTTCAAGCCTTTTAAAAATCTTTGTGGGAGCAGAAAGCCTCATCTTTCCTCCTTCAGGACAGCTGGTGGGCTCGAACCACAGACCTTGTAGTATAGAAGTAGGGAGACTCACATGTGTCCACAGAGCAGTCTCGGATAGGAGGTTCACATGCTCAGGGTTGTTGCTAGTTGAGGGTTATTATTAATAATAAGTTATTATTAATAAGCACTCTGTTCAATGTTCTTTGAGGATGCAGTTTTGTTTCTCTTGGGTAAAAACTTTGGAGTGAGATTGTTGTTGTTGTTAGATGGCCCAGGACCAGACAACATTTTGTTCAGTTGTACATAGGCCACTGACTTGATGATAAGACTTTAATGCACAATTGTTTCTTTGTAGCTTTTAAAAATAAATTATTGTCATTGATGTATTCATAATTTATCCAGAAAACACTGTTGTTGTTAAGTGCCATCAGGTCAGTCCCAACTGATACAGACCCTGTCAGCACTCCAAGGAGTGGCTGATGGGTTTGAACCACGGCCCTTGAGGGTAACAGTCTAGTGCTTATCCTACGGTGCCACACCAGGACTCCAAGAATATTGTTAGGCATTGAAAATAATCAACTCGGCAGCACACCACCACCAACATGCTGAAGCAATTGGTATAAACTAAGCAATGAAAAATAAACTCCCCTTCTATAGTTTTAGCATTTGATACCTAATGTAAATATTTATATGCATTTCACCTAGAATTGCTCATTAATGTGAAGTAGTGTACAGTTCCATCAGAATATATAAATTCCACAATATATTTTCATACTTTAGCTTTTAACCACTTAACACATTCTTTTGTATGTTTATCAAGTTGTTGTTGTGTGCCATTGAGTTGATTCCAACTCATAATGACCTTGTACAATGTTTCAAAGAGCGACTGGTGGGTTTGAACTGCCGACCTTGTGATTAGCAGTCCTGTGCTTATCCTATAATACCACACCAGGCCCCACATATTAATCATGTTGTTGTTAGGTGCTGCCAAGTTGTTTCTGACCCATAGCAACCTTATGCACAACAGAACAGAACACCAGCTGGTCCTGGGCCATCCTTACAACTGCTGTTATGCATGAGCCCATTGCTGCTGTCACTGTGCCAGTCTATCTCGTTGGGGGTCTCCCTCTTTTTTGCTGACCCTCCACTTTACCGAGCATGATGGCCTTCTCCAGGGACTGGTCCCTCTTGACAATATGTTCAAAG
>NW_006412800.1:5151-6066 GCF_000296735.1 Chrysochloris asiatica | reverse complement strand
AATGATGCCACCTGGCCAATCCATCTCGTTGGGGGTCTTCCTCTTTTTCTCTGACCCTCCACCCTACCCAGCATGACATCCTTCTCCAACGATTGTTGGAGTGAGATTACTGAATTGTATATAGAGTAATTAATTAAATTATGTCTCCCCCAAAAGGATGTGTTATAGTTCCTAACCTCTATCCCTAGTGATTATAATCCCATTGGGAATGGGTTGTCTTTTTTATGTTAATAACATAGGATTAATGTAGGGTGTGTTTTGATTCAATCTCTTCAGTCATATAAAAATGATTAAGCAAGCAAACTGGAGTCCCGGCATGGCTCTGTAGGATAAGCACTGAACTGCTGACTGCAAAGTCAGCAGTTCAGACCTACCTCGGAAACCCTATACAGCATTGCTCTGAATTCAAACTGACTCCACGGCACTTAACAACAACGACAAACAAGCAAACAAGCTGGCAGACATTGAGGGAGGGAGATGCTAAGCCACATGAAGACTGTCCAGGAGCTGAAACTCAAAGAGAAGGGGACCTTCCCCAGAGCTGACAGAGAGAAAAGGCCTTCCCCTAGAACTGGCCCCTGAAATCAGACTTCTAGCCTCCAGAGCTCTGAGACAGTTCATTTGTCTGCTAAATTCATCTGCTTGTGGTATTTCTCTTGTAGTAGCACCAGAGAACTAAGACATATGATAACTATTACTTTATAAGAGCCTGCCCTGCCCAACAGTTCTCCAACGTACAATTCCCACTCCCACCAGCGATGTGTGAGAGTCCCAATACTTCTATATTCTTGCCAACATTTAGTATTATCAATCTCTTTTATTTTAAACATTCTGATAGGTGTTTAGTCATTTATTGTAATTTTAATTTGTATTTCCCTAATGACTAATAGGGAGCTCTGGTAGCGTAATGGTTAC